>NC_090024.1:3534491-3716991 GCF_037176765.1 Anolis sagrei | reverse complement strand
AGAAAATACTGGAAGGGTTTGGTGGGCATTGACCTTGAGTTTTGGAGTTGTAGTTCACCTACATCCAGAGAGCATTCTGAACTCCACCAATGATGGAATTGAACCAAACCTGGCACTCCAGCACAAACAGAGAATGTTGGAAGGTTTTGATGGGCATTGACCTTGAGTTTGGGAGTTGTAGTTCACCTCTATCCAGAGAGCATTCTGTACTCCACCAATGATGGAATTGAACCAAACCTGGCACTCCAACACAAACAGAGAATGTTGGAAGGTTTTGATGGGCACTGACCTTGAGTTTGGGAGTTGTAGTTCACCTACATCCAGAGAGCACTGCAGACTCAAACAATGATGGATCTGAACCAAACTTGGCACAAATACCCCATATGCCCAAATATGAACACAGATGGAGTTTGGAGGAAATAGACCTTGAAATTTGGAAGTTGCAGTTACTGGGATTAATAGTTCACCTACAACCAAAGAGCATTCTGAAGCCCATCAACGATAGAATTAGGCCAAACTTCCCACATAGAACTCCCATGACCAACAGAAAATACTGTCTGTGATGGTCTTTGGCGACCCCTCTGACACCCCCCTCATGACCCCTCTAGGGGTCCCGACCCCCAGGTTGAGAACCACTGTGCTAAAACAATGTATAGAGCCCCCAGTGGCACAGTGGGTTAAAGCGCTGAGCTGCTGAGCTTGTTGACCAAAAGGTTGCAGGTTCGATTCCGGGGAGCGGCGTGAGCTTCTGCTGTCAGCCCTAGCTTCTGCCAACCTAGCAGTTTGAAAACATGCAAATGTGAGTAGATCAATAGGTACTGCTCCGGTGGGAAGGTAAGGGCACTGCATGCAGTCATGCCGGCCACATGATCTTGGAGGTGTCTATGGGCAACGCCACCTCTTCGGCTTAGAAATGGAGATGAGCGCCATACCCCAGACATGACTGGACTTAAAACCTTTACCTTAACCTTAAAATAATGTATAAATATTATAATTAATATAGCATCCCAACTTTGCGGATTTTCACTTATTGCGGGTGGTCCTGGAATGGAATATCCACGATAAGTGAGGGAACACTCTATTTGGATTACCGGGCTCATTCTGTGTCAGGATGAGATAGGACGAGTCCTCCATGATGTGTGGGATGCTATAGGGATGACCTCCAGTTCTGGGGCAGTAACAAATGACTTCTGAGGCCACATCAGGATTCACAGCCACCATTTATTCCTACAGTCTGGTTGGTGTCTCTTTTGGGAAATACTACCCAACTGGTGTCCTCTGCTGAGCACAAAGACCCAGCCCAATGGCTTCCTTCATCCTGGTCCCATCCAAGAAATCCTTGGAGAAATCTGCTGCAATGGCTTCTTTATATTACATCTCCACTGACCACCTTATTCTTCACCAAAGGTGGGTTCCTGGAACTCTTTGGGTTGATTTCCATATTTGTGGAGGGCAGGGATGTCCAGCTGAGAACCTGGAGCCTACTCTTGCAATGGGACCCCCGTATCACATCACTATTGACCACCTTCTGCATCAAAGTTGGGTTCCAGGCATTCTTTGTGATGTATCTGCATACTTATGGAGGGCAGGGGTACCAGGTGATGCCACTCACTGACCCAGCTGAGACTTGGGGCCTGCTATCGCTGCCATGCCTTTTGCATACCACATCTTTTGCACCAAAGGTGAGTTCCTGGCACTCATTGGGTTGTATCTCCATTTTCGTGAAGGACAGGAGTGCCAAGCTGTGTCAATCCCTGGTCTCGTTGAGAACTTGGTTCTGCTACTGCAAGGTCTTTGCTGTACCACACCTCCATCACACATCAAAGGTCAGTTCCTGATACTTTTTGGGTGGATATTTCCATACTTGTGAAAGGCAGGGATGCCAGGCTGTGCCAATCAGTGGTCTAGCTGAGAACCGTTCCAATGCCTTCTCCATATCACATCTCCGCTGATCACTTTCTGCACCAAAGGTGGTTTCTGGCACTCTTCGGAGTTGTATCTCCATCGCTGTGGAGGGCAGTAATGCCAGGCTAGCTGAAACCAGGAGCTTGATGCAGCTATCTCCATTGACCACGTTCCTGACACTTTCTGAGGTTGTGTCTCCATACTTGTGGAGGGCAGAGGTGCCAGTCTGTCCCAGGCTCCACCTGAGAACCTGGAACTGCTGCTGAAATGGTACCACATCTCCATCAACCACCCTTCTTGCATTCTTTGGGTTGTTATCTCCATACAAGGGTGCTAGGATGTTCTAGGCGCTGGTCAAGTTGATTACAGTCTTCATCCTTGCGGAGAGTGGCGATACAAAGCCGTGCCAATCACTGCAGTCTCTTCTGCGTTGACCATCTCCTGCACCAGTGATGGGTCCTGACACTCTTTGGGTCCATGCATTTTTGTGGAGGGCAGGGGTGCCAGGCTGTGCCAATCACTGCTCCACCTGAGAACCTGGAACTGCTGCTGAAATGGTATCACATCTCCATCAACCACCCTTCTGACATTCTTTGGGTTGTTATCTCCATGCAAGGGTGCCAGGATGTTCCAGGCGCTGGTCAAGTTGATTACAATCTTCATCCTTGCGGAGAGTGGCGATACAAAGCCGTGCCAGTCACTGCAATCCCTTCTGCACTGACCACCTCCTGCACCAGTGATGGGTCCATGCATTTTTGTGGAGGGCAGGGGTGCCAGGCTGTGCCAACCACTGCTTCTCTTCTGTGCCTTTGCTCTCAGCCTTGCAAGCCCAGGGACCTAGTGGATCCCTCGCAGCCTGTCCATGAAACTGGGGCACCTCCTTGGCTGTGTGGCCGCTTTCCCCCTGGGTGCCCGGGCATGAGACTCCCGATGCCGCCCCCTTTCCTCCTCCTCCTCTGGTCCCCTGGTATGGACTCTGTGGGCCTGGGCACTGCTTGACCGGCGGTGGCCTCGTGTGGGTGCCCTGTGGTCCTTCTCTGTCTCTCTGTGTCCCGTGGCCATGAATGCCCTCTCCTCCTGGGCCATCTTAGCCTCCCATCGGGTCCTCCGCTCAAAGGCCTCCACAATCCGCGGCACGCGTTTCTCCGCCTGCAAGAGGACGGCCACTTCTGCCACGGAAGGGTCGCGCTGGTTCTTGCTGGAGACCAACGTGGCGCGAGGTTTCTGCTGCTCGCAGAAGAGGCAGGTGCAAGTGGCAGGTGAAGGGCTGGCGTCGCCACGGGGCACGATCCGTGCAGGTGCCTATTGGAGAAAGGAAAGGAAAGGGGGGTGCAATGTCAGAGACAGGGACTATCACCACTGCTGGCCCCAAAACCCCATACATGCATCCATGTCCCATAGCCAAGAAAAATTTGGTTCAGATCCATCAGACTTGACAGTTTCCTTGTAATAATTAGAAAGAAAGAGAAATAGCCTTATCTTATCTTATCTCCCGCAAGGCTCTATTCTGTCTCCCATGCTTTTTAACATTTACATGAAACTGCTGGGAGAGGTCATCCGGAGTTTTGGAGTTAGGTGCCACCTCTATGCAGATGACACACAACTCTATTACTCATTTCCACCCAACTCCAAGGAGGCCTCTCGGGTGCTGGACGAGTGCCTGGCCACTGTGTCTATCTGGATGAGGAGGAACAAGCTGAAGATCAATCCCGACAAGACAGAGGTCCTCCTGGTCGATCGCAAACTGGACCGGGGTATAGGGTGGCAACCTGTGCTGGACGGGGTTACACTCCCCCTGAAGCCACAGGTCCGCAGTTTGGGAGTCCTCTTGGACTCATCGCTCACGCTTGAGGCTCAGGTGTCGGCGCTGTCTGGGAGGGCCTTCGCACAACTGAGACTCGTGCGCCAACTGCGACCGTACCTCGCGAAGGCTGATCTGGCCAGGGTGGTCCATGCCTTGGTCACCTCTAGATTGGACTACTGCAATGCACTCTACGTGGGGCTGCCCTTGAAAACGGCTCGGAAGCTCCAACTGGTCCAACGAGCAGTGGCCAGGATGTTAACTGGTGCCCCTTACAGAGAGAGGTCAACCCTCCTGTTCAAGGAGCTCCACTGGCTGCCGTTTATTTTCCGAGCCCAATTCAAGATGCAGGTGCTTACCTACAAAGCCCTGAATGGTTTGGGACCAGCCTACCTGCATCTCCATCTACGAACCCACACGTTCACTTCGGCCCTGCTCGTAATCCCGCCTGCGTCGCAAGCGCGTTAGGTGGGGATACGAGACAGGGCCTTTTCTGTGGTGGCCCCCCGACTCTGGAACACCCTCTCAAAAGATCTTAGACAGGCCCCTACATTGGCAGTCTTTAGAAAGAACTTGAAGACCTGGCTGTTCCGATGTGCCTTCCCCGAATAGGAAATCTCCAATACCAAGTCCCATAAGCACTTTATTAGAACTAAGATTGCTGCACACTGCACACTGCACTTGCCCTATAAGCCTTATATTCCACCTGTCACATCAGCACTTTTAATTCTGTACCCATTACTCTGGCCAGGCCCAGTTTTATTGTGTCTTAGTGTATTGTTTATTGCTTATTGTTTATATTGCTTTAATTGTTTTTAATTTGCTTTAGGTTGTGTATTGTTATATTGTGTGTTGAGGCCTTGGCCCTTGTAAGCCGCATCGAGTCCTTCGGGAGATGCTAGCGGGGTACAAATAAAGTTTAATAATAAAATAATAATAATAATAATATGGGTCCCAGTAAAAACTTCATTGTAATTCATGCAATAACTTCACAGTGGTCTTCAAATATGTGGATTTTCCAGCCTTAGTGGGGTCATTGTATATGAATTGTTGAAGGCTTTTATGGCTGGAATCACTGGGTTGTTGTAGGTTTTTTGGGCTATATGGCCATGTTCTAAAGGCATTTTCTCCTGACGTTTTGCCTGTATATATGGCAGGCATCCTCAGAGGTAGTGAGGTCTGTTGAATTAGGAATAAGGGTTTATATATCTGTGGAATGATGTCCCAGGTGGGACAAAGGACTCTTGTCTGTTGGAGCTAGGTGTGAATGTTTCAACTGACCCCCTTGATTAGCATTTGATGGCCTGGCAGTGCCTGGAGCAATCTTTTGTTGAGAGGTGATTAGATGTCCCTGCCTGCTTCCTCTCTGTTGTTGTGCTGTTGCAATTTTAGAGTTTTTTTAAATACTGGAACTAGGAAAAAGGGTTTATCTATCTGTGGAATGACCAGGGTGGGACAAAGGACTCTTGTCTGCCGGAACTAGGTGTGAATGTTTCAACTGACCACCAAACGCAGCGCCCAAACACGAATCAAGGGGCATGAAAGGCACTGCAGACTATTTCAACCAGAGAAGTCAGCCATAGCAGAGCACCTGATGAACCAACCTGGACACAGCAGCTTATTTGAGAACACAGAAATGCTGGACCACACCAACAACCACCATGTCAAACTACACAGAGAAGCCATTGAAATCCACAAGCATGTGGACAATTTCAACAGAAAGGAGGAAACCATGAAAAGGAACACAATCTGGCTACCAGTATTTAAAAAAAGCTCTAAAATTACAACAGCACAACAACAGAGAGGAAACAAACAAGGACATCTAATCACCTCTCAACAAAAGATTGCTCCAGGCAATGTCAGGCCATCATATGCTAATCAAGGTGGTCAGTTGAAACATTCACACCTAGCTCCAAAAGACAAGAGTTCTTTGTCCCACCCTGGAAATCATTCCACAGATATATAAACCCCTTTTCCTAGTTCCAACAGACCTCACTACCTCTGAGGATGCTTGCCATAGATGCAGGCAAAACGTCAGGAGAAAATGCCTTTAGAAGATGGCCTACAACTCATTGTATATGCATTGTATATACCTTTCCTGCCACTTTGTGTCCAGAATGGTGAATTGTATGGTTTGATCGATCTCTTAAAAAAAGATCCATCAGGCCATATAGCAGTCTTTGAGGTACATACATACACATTTTCACTTTTTTGAGCACTGGTAATGAAAACGGTGTCAAACGGCATTCATTCTACAGTGTAGGCATATCCTCGGGCCAGGCTTTAGCACAGCTGGTAAATCACCAGCAATGATAAGTTCTACCAACCGAAAGGTTGCCAGTTTGAAGCCATGGATTGACGTGAGCTTCCAACTGTCAGCCCAGCTTACTGTTTACCTAAGCAGTTCGAAAACAACTTGAGCTGTAAGTAGAGAAATTAGGTACCATACTGGCAACGAAGATCCACATAGTTAAAGCAATGGTATTCCCTATAGTAACCTATGGATGTGAGAACTGGACCATAAGGAAGGCTGAGCAAAGGAAGAGAGACGCTTTTGAACTGTGGTGCTGGAGGAAAATCCTGAGAGTGCCTTGGGCCTTGAGAAGATCCAACCAGTCCATCCTCCAGGAAATAAAGCACGACTACTCACTGAAGGGAAGGAGACTAGAGACAAAGTTGAAGTCCTTTGGCCACATCATGAGGAGACAGCAAAGCCTAGAGAAGGGAATGATGCTGGGGAAAATGGAAGGAAAAAGGAAGAGGGGCCAACCAAGGGCAAGGTGGATGGATGGCATCCTTGAAGGGACTGACTTGACTCTGAAGGAGCCCCTGGGGTTGGTGACGGTCACCAAGAATCGGAAGCAAATTAACAACAACAAAAAACAGGTGGGGGAGGTATTTTACGAAACCATAAAGAAAAATATCAGAAAATGCCTGGTGACCAAAAGGAAGGAGGCAGTCCTGATGGCTTTTTGTCATAGAGGATGGAGCAACAGCACCCCCCTGTGGCACAACTTCCAAAGGTGCCAAAAAAGCTGGACATTGACACAACATACCTCCCTTCCCAACCTGGGGATCACAACCAGACACAGTTACGGCATCTGCCCTTGTGCTATGCTACTCTGCTGAGTATGCATGCCCAGTGTGGAACACATCTCACCACGCTAAAACAGTGGATGTGGCTCTTAATGAGAAATGCCGCATCATCACGGGGTGTCTGTGCCCTACACCACTGGAGAAATTACACTGTCTAGGCGGTATCGCACCACCTGACATCCGCCGGGAAGTAGCAGCCAATAGTGAAAGGACCAAGGCAGAGACATCTCCAGCTCATCCCCTGTTTGGGTATCAGCCAACATGTCAACGACTTAAATCAAGAAATAGTTTTCTAAGATCTACAGAGACACTCGCTGGAACACCTCAGCAAGCAAGAGTCCAAAAGTGGCAGGCTCAAACCCAGAACCTCAATCCGTGGCTGATACCAAATGAGAGACTCCCTCCCGGCAGTTCCTAATAGGTTCTGTCATAAAAATCGCCGATAATGTAATAATAATGAAATTTTGAAAGTTTTGTTAGAGTTCTGAAATTTTCACCGCCAGAACTTTAGCAACACTGTAGAAGCACCCCCTAGTGTTCACAACCAGAACTTTATTTTTGTAAGTACTTCAGAACCATTTAGAACCATGGATCGCACATGCCTAATGCCTGCTATAGATGCATATTCATGTCTATAGATTTGTTTCACTGTTTTTTTTTATGAATATGTAAATTGAAAATAAAAAAAATGGAATTCCTGGATTTCAGTTTGAGAAATCCAAGGTGCTGGACCAGGGGAGCATTTGCACAGCTAAAGCTTGTGTGCCAGCTGCACCCATACCTTGGGAAGTCTGACTTGGCCACGGTAGTCCACGCTCTGGTTACATCCCGTTTAGACTACTGCAACGCTCTCTACGTGGGGTTGCCTTTGAAGACAGCTCGGAAGCTCCAACTAGTCCAACGCTCGGCAGCCATGATTTTAACAGGAGCGGAGCGCAGGGAGCATACAACCCCCCTGTTGCGCCAACTCCACTGGCTACCGATCTGCTACCGGGCTCAATTCAAAGTGCTGGTGTTGGCCTTTAAAGCCCTAAACGGTTCCGGCCCAAGCTACCTATCTGACCGCATCTCTGCCTATGAACCCACCAGGACTTTGAGATCTTCCGGGGAGACCCTGCTCTCGATCCCGCCTGCTTCTCAAGCTCGGCTGGCGGGGACGAGAGATAGGGCCTTCTCGGTGGTGGCTCCTCGGCTGTGGAACGCCCTTCCTACGGACATTAGACTAGCACCATCTCTAATGGTATTCCGCAAAACGGTGAAGACCTGGCTGTTTGTGCAGGCGTTTGAGTAATTGAGTGCAATCTGGTAATGGAACATAGGAATGGAACAATGGACGACGAACCTGGACTACGCTTGGATGATGAGAAGATTGGGTACGGTTGTTTTTTGTAATAATTGTGCATTGTAATTGCTTATTGGTAATTTATGGATAATGTGTTAAGTCAATTGTTATATGTTGTATGGAACCACTGCTGTTTCTACTGTTTTTACTGTTTGTGAACCGCCGTGAGTCGCCTTCGGGCTTGAGATACAGCGGTATAGAAGCAAAGTAAATAAATAAATAAATAAATATACCCAAAACACCTGGAGGGCTGAAATTTGCCCATGCAGGTAACTTGTTGATGGTGTACCTGTTTTTCCAAACTTTCCTGGTGCATTCTTGCCTATCCTGTCCTTTATGGATAATGTAAATATTGCTTCTCCGTTCTAAGTATTGTTTCCACATTGCGTGCTTTGTTATGGTTGTACACAGCTTAGACATCTTCAGATATGACCGGTTTGCAGCCGTAGGAGAATGAAGGAGTAAACGACTAATAACAGTTTCCTCATATGGAACGGATGAGTTGACACCTAGCTTGGAAACTGTCCATGTGAAAGGGATCTAGAAGCGTCACGGGAGGCGATAAGATGAACTTGAGCCAAGAGTGTGATGTGGTGGCTAAAAGGGCCAACACAATTCTAGGCTGCATCAATAGGAATGTAGTGTTCTGATTGAGGGAAGTCATGTTGTTGTTGTTTATTCGTTCAGTCGTCTCCGACTCTTCGTGACCTCATGGACCATTCCAAGCCAGAGCTCCCTGTCGGCCGTCACCACCCCCAGCTCCCTCAAGGTCAGTCCAGTCACTTCAAGGATGCCATCCATCCATCTTGCCCTTGGTCGGCCCCTCTTCCTTTTCCCTTCCATTTTCCCCAGCATAATTGTCTTCTCCAGACTTTGCTGTCTCCTCATGATGTGGCCAAAGGACTTCATCTTTGCCTCTCTTCTCCTTCCCTCCAGTGAGCAGCCGGGCTTTCTTTCCTGGAGGATGGACTGGTTGGATCTTCTCGCAGTCCAAGGCACTCTCAGCACTTTCCTCCAACACCACAGCTCAAAAGCATCTCTCTTCCTTTGCTCAGCCTTCCCGAAGGTCCAGCTCTCACATCCGTAGGTGACTGGTAACAAAGATCTACAGGGAAGTCATAGACGAATTCTATTCTGCTTTGGCAAAACTTCCAAACAGACCCAATTCTTTAAGATGCTCCTCAGACGGATTTTGGCCTGCATCAATAGGAGTCTAGTGTCTCGATCCAGGGAAGTCATGCTCCCCATGCTCTATTCTGCCTTGGTTAGACCACACCTGGAATGCTGTGTGCAATTCTGGGCACTACAAATGAAGGGAGATATTGACTCTTAAGCTGGAATGCGTCCAGAGGAAGAGGGAGAGTCAAAGTATAAAGGGTCTGGAGAACAAGCCCTATGAGGAGTGGCTCAAAGAGAAGGGCATAGAATCATAGAATCAAAGAGTTGGAAGAGACCTCGTGGTCCATCCAGTCCAACCCCATTCTGCCAAGAAGCAGGAATATTGCCTTCAAATCACCCCTGACAGATGGCCATCCAGCCCCTGTTTAAAAGCTTCCAAAGAAGGAGCCTCCACCACATTCCGGGGCAGAGAGTTCCACTGCTGAACGGCTCTCACAGTCAGGAAGTTCTTCCTCATGTTCAGATGGAATCTCCTCTCTTGTAGTTTGAAGCCATTGTTCCATTGCGTCCTAGTCTCCAGGGAAGCAGAAAAGAAGCTTGCTCCCTCCTCCCTGTGGCTTCCTCTCACATATTTATACATGGCTTTCATATCCCTTCTCAGCCTTCTCTTCTTCAGGCTAAACATGCCCAGTTCTTTAAGATGCTCCTCAGAGGGATTTTGGCCTGCATCAATAGGAGTCTAGTGTCTAGATCTAGGGAAGTCATGCTCCTCATGCTCTATTCATGCTCTATACTGTGTCTAATTCTGGGCACCCCAATTGAAGAGAGATATTGACAAGCTGGAATGTGTCCAGAGGAGGGCGACTAAAATGATCAAGGGTCTGGATAACAAGCCCTATGAGGAGAGGCTTAAAGAGCCAGGTATGCATAGCCCGAAGAAGAGAAGTCTGAGAGGAAACATGATGGGAGCTATGTATAAATATATGAGAGGAAGTCATAGGGAGGAAGGAGCAAGCTTGTTTTCTGCTGCCCTGGAGACTAGGACACAACAGATCAATGGCTTCAAAGTACAAGAAAGAAAGGAGGTTCCACCTGAACATAGAATCATAGAATCAAAGAGTTGGAAGAGACCTCCTGGGCCATCCAGTCCAACCCCATTCTGCCAAGAAGCAGGAATATTGCATTCAAATCACCCCTGACAGATGGCCATCCAGCCTCTGAGGAGCGGCTTAAAGAGCCAGGCATGATAAGATGAACACCAGGAGGTGTCTATGGATAACACAGGCTCATCGGTTTGGAAATTGAGATGAGCATCTCCCCCAGAGCCAGAGATGAAAGGGGAAGCCTTTGTCTTTGTCTTTGTGTTTCATTGTGTGTTTCAAAGGCATTGAATGTTTGCATGTGTCTGTATATATGCTGGAATCCACTCTGAGTCCCATCGGGGAGATAGGGCAGAATACAAACAAAGTATTATTGTTGTAGTGTTGTCAATATTAAAAAAAGTATTTATGACACCCATAGAATCATAGAGTTGGAAGAGCTCCCAAGGGCCACTCAATCCAAGCCCTCCTGACAGATGGCCACCCATTGAGCACCCTCTCCCATTGATCCCTCACCTGACGGTTCTCTCCTGGGTGGCTCTTCCACCTGCTGTGCCTGGTGTCCGCAGTAGAGTCCAGCCTCCGGTCATCTCCAGCATCTCTGCTCCAAAACTCCCTTTCCTTCTGACCCCCATAAGCAGGGCACAACTCTGAGCGTTGGGTCCTCTGGGTTTGCAACCTCCGACGGTCCGGCTCTGGTGGCCGCTCCTCCCAGGTCTGCTCCAGCCAGTGTTGGACTTTGCCAAGGCGGTCAGAAGAAAGAGATGTCCTCACGTTTTGGTGGGCTTCACTTGCACCGACAGGACCCTCCTCTTGCAAAGGGGCCCAGCCGTTCTCATACTCAGGAACGAGACCCTGGTCCCGGTTGAAGGCTTGGCAGGCCCGGCAGCGCTGGACGTGGCTGAGCTGGCACTGGGGCAGGATCCGGGCCGAGCTGCTCACGGCCACAGAAGGCCTGCTGCCATCTTGCTTCCGGCGGAGACCCTCCGATGCTCTTCCTTTGCCTGTGAGGCTATGGCGGAGGTGGCACAGACCCGGGTCGTCTTGGCTCATGGCTGGGCCAAGACGGTGCCGTTGCAGGTCGGCATACTCCTTCTTGCGGTTCCGGAGGCTGCAGCCTTGGAAGCATTGGGAGAGATCTACAGAGGACATAAACAATAAGTTGCGTGTCAGGAGCTTCTCTAGAAGAGGAGCAAGGAGGGAGAGCAAATATGCCACGGGAAAAGATCAGGGTCCAAAGGACACTAACAAATTAGAGTTTTGGAATTCAACTCCCATATTTTTAACATCCGAACTGTGGGAGTTGAAGTCTGAAACACCTGGAGGGAGGGCCCAATTTAGCCCATGCCTGTAATAGAGAGACAGCCCCAAACTATCCAAATGGATGACATCTTCACCATTTGGAGCCATGAATCACAGAATCATAGAATCATAGAATCAAAGAGTTGGAAGAGACCTCCTGGGCCATCCAGTCCAACCCCATTCTGCCAAGAAGCAGGAATATTGCATTCAAATCACCCCTGACAAATGGCCATCCAGCCTCTGCTTAAAAGCTTCCAAAGAAGGAGCCTCCACCACGCTCCAGGGCAGAGAGTTCCACTGCTGAACAGCTCTCACAGTCAGGAAGTTCTTCCTAATGTTCAGATGGAATCTCCTCTCTTGTAGTTTGAAGCCATTGTTCCGCGTCCTAGTCTCCAAGGAAGCAGAAAACAAGCTTGCTCCCTCCTCCCTGTGGCTTCCTCTCACATATTTATACATGGCTATCATATCTCCTCTCAGCCTTCTCTTCTTCAGGCTAAACATGCCCAGTTCCCTAAGCCGCTCCTCATAGGGCTTGTTCTCCAGACCCTTGATCATTTTAGTCGCCCTCCTCTGGACACATTCCAGCTTGTCAATATCTCTCTTGAATTGTGGTGCCCAGAATTGGACACAGTATTCCAGATGTGGTCTAACCAAAGCAGAATAGAGGGGTAGCATTACTTCCTTAGATCTAGACACTAGGCTCCTCTTGATGCAGGCCAAAATCCCATTGGCTTTTTTTGCCGCCACATCACATTGTTGGCTCATGTTTAACTTGTTGTCCACGAGGACTCCAAGATCTTTTTCACACGTACTGCTCTCGAGCCAGGCATTGTCCCCCATTCTGTATCTTTGCATTTCATTTTTTCTGCCAAAGTGGAGTATCTTGCATTTGTCATTGACCTGTGCTATTTTTCCTGTGCCATGGACCTATGCCATGGAGAAGAAGAACTCAACAAGTTCCTGGACCACCTGAAGAGCGTCCACCCAAACATCCAGTTCACCATGGATAAAGAAAATGAAGGAAAACTGCCTTTTCTAGATGTCCTGTTATTGTTTATTTGTTCAATTGCTTTCAACTCTTTGTGACCTCCTGGACCACCTCCACACCAGAGCTCCCTGTCAGCAGTCACCTCCCCCAGCTCCTTCAAGGTCAAGCCAGCCCCTTCAAGGATCCCATCCATCCACCTTGCCCTTGGTCAGCCCCTCTTCCTTTTTCCTTCCATTTCCCCCAGCATCATTGTCTTCTCTAAGCTTTCGTGTCTTCTCAGGACTAGATGTCCTAGTCATTCGCAAACCAGATCAACAGTTGGGTCACACAGTTTACAGAAAACCTACACACAGAGATAGATACCTACAAAAGATTTCCACTCCCTTGGCATCCACCTCTCCACAAAAGTCAACACTGACACTGAAATTCAACACCGCCTGAGCTCTGCAAGTGCAGCATTTTTCCAAATGAAGCAGAGAGTGTTTGAAGAGCGGGACATCCATAGGGAGACCAAGGGGCTTGTTTATAAAGCTATTATCCTCCCAGCCCTGCAATATGCTTGCAAGAGGTGGACAGTCTACAGACGTCACATGCAACTCCTGGAATGATTCCATCAGTGCTGCCAACCAAGGGCAAGATGGATGGATGGGATCCTCGCAAACCTCTTTGAAAGACAAGTGGACAAATGTCAGCATGCTAGAAGAAGCAAAGACCACCAGCATTGAAGTGATGCTCCTCCGCCATCAACTCCGCTGGACCGGCCACATTTTCCAGATGCCCGACCACTGTCTCCCAAGCAGTTGCTCTACTCCAAACTCAAGAATGGAAAATTGAATGTTGGTGGGCAGGAAAAGAGATTGAAAGATGGGCTCAAAGCCAACCTTAAAAGCTCTGGCTTAGAAACCGAGCACCGGGATGCCCTGGCCCATGAGCGCTCTAGCTGGAGGTCAGCTGTGACCATCAGTGCTGCAGAATTCGAAGAAGCACAAATGGAAGGTGAAAGAGAGAAACGTGCCAAGAGGAAGGCATATCAAGCCAACCCCGACCAGGACCGCTTTCCAACTGGAAACTGGTGCCCTCACTGTGGGAGAAGATGCAGAGCAGGAATAGGGCTCCACAGTCACCTACATACCCACCGCCAGAACACCGACCTTGGAGGACCATCATTCTCGGACTATGAGGGATCACCTAAGTAAGTAACCTACATAAAAACTCCAACCATCACCCAAGTCAAAAAAGAAGCCCCATTAAAGCCTTGGCAGACCGTGCAAAAAGAATCTGGGAAGCCCACCTCCTCCAAGAGGAACTGAACCACCTCAACTGGGCTCTCCAGGCCAATGGAGACACCACCTCAGACATCAGAAGAGATGCAAGACAACCGAGAAGAAGCCACGAGAGTCAAGATGAAGATCCATCCAGAGGGAAAGTGATCTTGCCAGACATCAAGGGAACCACTGACCGCATTGGGAAGCTGAGGAGGAAACACAACCTACAACCTATCTCCAGACCCATCAAGAAAACCCAACAAATGCTATGTTCAGCAAAGGACAAGAGGGATTCTCTCGCTTCTGCAGGAGTCTACCGTGTCCCATGCAGCTGTGGACAAGAAGTCTCCAAAGGGACCACCAAACGCAGCAGCATTGCCCAAACACGAATCAAGGAACATGAAAGGCACTGCAGACTACTTCAGCCAGAGAAGTCAGCCATAGCAAAGGACCTGAGGAACCAACCTGGACACAGCAGATTATGCTGGACCACTCTCACAACCACCTCGTCAGACTACACAGAGAAGCCATTGAAATCCACAAGAAGCAGGTGGACAATTTCAACAGAAAGGAAGAAACCATGAAAACGAACAAAATATGGATACCAGTATTAAAAAATTCCAAAATCATAACAGTAAATAAAATGCAACACTCAAAAACAGGGGAACTCCAGACAAGAAACAATCAGGGAGACTAGGACGCAAGGGAACAATGGCTTCAAACTACAAGAGAGGAGATTCCATCTGAACATGAGGAAGAACTTCCTGACTGTGAGAGCCGTTCAGCAGTGGAACTCTCTGCCCCGGAGTGTGGTGGAGGCTCCTTCTTTGGAAGCTTTTAAGCAGAGGCTGGATGGCCATCTGTCAGGGGTGAGTTGAATGCAATATTCCTGCTTCTTGGCAGAATGGGGTTGGACTGGATGGCCCACAAGGTCTCTTCCAACTCTTTGATTCTATGATTCTATGATTCTAGGGACAGTTAATCACCTCTCAACAAAGGATTCCCCCAGGCATTAACAAGTTACACCTAAAAACTGTCAGGCCATCAAATGCTAATCAAATTCACACCTAGCTGCATCAGACAAGAGTTCTTCTTCCCACCCTGGACATCATTCCACAGATATATAAACCCAATTTCCCTAGTTTCCAACAAATCTCACAACCTTTGAGGATGCATAGATGCAGGTGAAACGTCAGGAGAGAATGCGTCAGGAACGTGGCTAGACAGCCCGAAAAACTTACATCAACCCTATCCAAATGAATGTCAACAGAAATAAACGTATGGTTAGAACAAAAAGAAATGGGTTTTGCAGTTCCTTTTTCTGAAAGAGAGCTTCTGGCATTCCTTGGTGGTCTCCCATCCAAGTGCCAACCAGGATTGACCATACTTAACTCCTAAAATCCACACACATGCCCATGCCAGGTTTAGCCTTTCTCCACACACCTGCGATGGTGGATGCTGCCGACATCTCGTGGTCCCCGGTCTCCCTGCTGCTGTGGCTGCCGAAGTCGGGCTCTCCCTCCCAGTCATTCCCTATGGCATTGGCCCCACAATAAGGGCCCGGTGTGGCCCAATCCGCCCGCGAGTGGTCCTGCCTGTAATGGCACGCATTGGGAGACCGATGCCCCCAGCGCATGTGCCCAGGCTGGTCCATGGAGGAGTCCTAATGCTCAGCCAAGGAGGGAATAATAAGAAGCAGCGATGGTGAAGGGCTATGGCTGAAGAGCATGGCTCTCACCCTACCTGACAACCTGGTTCTGGCCATTGTGACATCGGTGCTGCATCATCGAGCATGATGCTTTCCATAGCAGAGCACTTGATGAACCAGCCTGGGCACAGAGTATTGTTTGAGGACACACTCGAACAACCACCATGCCATTGAAATCCACATGAAGCATGTGGACCATTTCAACAGAAAGGAGGAAGCAACGAAAATGAGCAAAATCTGGTTTTACCAATATTAAAAGAAACACTAGAATCAAGACAATAAATAAGGAACACCACTCAGAAACAAGGGAGTTCCAGACAGCAAGCAATCACATTACCACTTAACATCTCCCAAACAGAGGGTGCCCTCAGGTAACAACAGCCAGGCTACCTCTGTGCAGATACCCTCACTGACTGACTTTGCAGCTTCATGGCAATTCAAATGCTAATCCAAGCTTGCTATTTGCAACATTCACACTTGCTTCAAACAGACAAGGTTTCTTTCTCCCACCCAGGACATCATTCCACAAATGGTGCCTCCAGGCAACCACAGTCAGGCTACCTTTGTGCAGATACCCTCACTGACCGACTTTGCAGTATTCAAATGCTAATCCAAGCTTGCTATTGGCAACATTTCCACTTGCTTCAAACTGATAAGGATTCTTTCTCCCACCCTGGACATCATTCCACAAGGGGTTCCTCCAGGCAACAAAAGGCAGGCTACATCTATGCAGACACCCTTTCTGGTTGACTTTGCAGCTTCATGGCTATTCAAATGCTAATTCAAGCTTGCTATTTGCAACATTCACACTTGTTTCAAACAGACAAGGGTTATTTCTCCCACCCTGGACATCATTCCACAGATATATATGCCTCTGAAGATGCTTACCACAGATGCAGGTGAAACATCAGGAGAGAATGCTACTGGAACATAGCCATACAGCTCAAAAAACAGACGGCAACCCATCTTCCACATTGTTGGGCGTGAATGTGTGCCATGTTTTCTGAAACTATTAACCCAACATACACCTCCATTGAATCCTAGATGCTAGAGTTTTGTTTGTTGGGAATGTGAGATGAAAGGGAAGATGACTGCAATGCATGATAACCACAGCGAGAATAGTCTATGCACTGAGATGGAAGGAATCTGTTATCTGTTATCCCAAAGCAAAGGGAATGGCTGATGAAGCTCTGCAAATTGGTCAAAATGGACAAACAAAAAACAGTGAATAGATAGAAAGTAGAAACACATAGATATATATTGATATGTTACATATCCATTTCTGTTCCTCCAATACATATACGTTGTATTTAACACTTACATATATATTATATTTATTTATTTCTTTACTATATTTATATTCCGCCCTTCTCAACCCTGAAAGGGACTCAAGGCGGCTTACGCATACACATATATAACTCACATACATATAATGTATACATAAATGCGTGTGAGTGATATATGTATGTTAGTGATATACATGTATACATCACTAATGTACATATATCACTCACATACATATGTATACATATGAGACATATACTTATAGATTATGTATACATATGTATACATATGTGACACATACGTACAGATTATGTATACATATATAACATGCACAAATATATAATGTATACATATATAACTCACATACATGCAATCATGCATACATATATAACATATACATATATATCACTAATGTAAATATATCACCCATATATATTATGGATACATATATTATACATACATGTATGTACATGTATGTATATATGTATGTATATATATCACTAATATAAATCACTCACATATAAATATTATACATATAAAACAAATATTATACAAATAAAACAAATATATTACATATCACTCACATACATATATTACACTCACATATTATACTCACATATAATGCATACATACACCACTCACATATGTATATATAATGTATATAATGTATACATATCACATACACACATATATATAAAGAACACATACATACACACATTTATGAGATACATGCACACATATATTTATAGTACACATAAACAAATATGGTACATACATATATAATGCTCAGATACATATATAATATTTTAAAAAATATTTTATTTCGCTTCTAATTTTTGATTTAAAATAATAAATCAATAGAGTGCATTATATATATATATATATATACACACACACACAATTGATCAATGAATTAAATGTGTACATAATATAATATATTATAGATATTTATAATACATATACATATATAAGGAGCCCCCTGTGGCGCAGTGGGTTAAAGCACTGAGCTGCTGAGCTTGTTGATCGAAAGGTCGCAGGTTCGATTCCGGGGAGCGGCGTGAGCTTCCGCTGTCAGCCCTAGCTTCTGCCAACCTAGCAGTTCGAAAACATGCAAATGTGAGTAGATCAATAGGTACCGCTCCGGCAGGAAGGTAACGGCGCTCCATGCAGTCATGCCGGCCACATGACCTTGGAGGTGTCTACGGACAACGCTGGCTCTTTGGCTTAGAAATGGAGATGAGCACCACACCCAAGAGTCAGACATGACTGGACTTAATGTCAGGGGACAATCTTTACCTTTACCTTTATGTATGTGTATAATAAATTACATATATATATATATATATATATATATACACACACACATTTATAATACACACACACACATATACATATATATATATATAAAATAAAATATACACTGCATATCTATAGTGTATGAATATCTATAGGGCATTATATATATATATACACACACACACACACAATCAGTGAATTAAATGTGTATTATGTATGTGTGCTTCTGCCAACCTAGCAGTTCGAAAACATGCAAATGTGAGTAGATCAATAGGTACCGCTCCGGCAGGAAGGTAACGGCGCTCCATGCAGTCATGCCGGCCACATGACCTTGGAGGTGTCTACGGACAACGCTGGCTCTTTGGCTTAGAAATGGAGATGAGCACCACACCCAAGAGTCAGACATGACTGGACTTAATGTCAGGGGACTACCTTTACCTTTACCTTTATGTATGTGTATAATAAATTACATATATATATATATATATATATACACACACACATTTATAATACACACACACACATATACATATATATATATATAAAATAAAATATACACTGCATATCTATAGTGTATGAATATCTATAGGGCATTATATATATATATACACACACACACACACAATCAGTGAATTAAATGTGTATTATGTATGTGTGCTTCTGCCAACCTAGCAGTTCGAAAACATGCAAATGTGAGTAGATCAATAGGTACCGCTCCGGTGGGAAGGTAACGGTGCTCCATGCAGTCATGCTGGCCACATGACCTTGGAGGTGTCTACGGACAACGCTGGCTCTTCGGCTTAGAAATGGAGATGAGCATCACACCCCAGAGTCAGACATGACTGGACTTAATGTCAGGGGACTACCTTTACCTTTTACCTATGTATGTGTATAATAAATTATATATATATATACTAAATACATTAATTCTAACATAGTGTATATGTGTATTATAAATGCATATATATATATATATATATATATAAACACATTTATAATACACAGAAACATATTGTATTATGCACACACACACACAATTAATCAATGAATTAAATGTGTATTATGTATGTGTATAATAAATTACATATATATATATATACACACATTTATAATACACACACACACACATATATATACATATATATATAAAATAAAACATACGCTGCATATCTATAGTGTATGCATATCTATAGTGCATATCTATAGGACATTATATATATATTTATATACACACACACACAATTAATCAGTGAATTAAATGTGTATTATGTATGTGTATAATAAATTACATATATATATACTAAATTCATTAATTCTAACATAGTGTATATGTGTATTATAAATGCACACATATATATATATATGCATTTATAATACACATATACACTATGTTAGAATTAATGAATTTAGTATATATATATGTAATTTATTATACACATACATAATACACATTTAATTCACTGATTAATTGTGTATGTATGTATATATATATATATATATACACATTTATAATACACAGAAACATATGCAATATATTTAATTCACTGATTAATTCTAACATGGTGTAGATGTGTCCAGCAGAGACAGGCAGGCTGGCTCCACTGGAACCAGACTGCGCCTGCGCACTCCACCTCGCTGCCTCTCTGCCTCATCCAACATGGCGGCGGAGCGGGCGCACCACACTTCCGCTCTGGGGCCGGAAGTGTGTCCGGTTGCCATGGCAGCGAGGCTGGGCTGAGTGGGAAAGGGAAGCCAGCCTCGCAGAGGGAAGGCCCGGCTCGGGAAGAGCGGCGGCAGGAGACCAAGTAAGAGTGTGTGTGTGGATTCTGGAAGTTGTAGTCCCTTAAAAGTTACTTTTATAAGGCCTTGAGGGAGCAAAACAGGGGAAACTTGTATCTCTTGGACTACAACTCCCAGCCATAAAGGCTAGAGGGAGATTTTGGGAGTTGTAGTCCAAACAAAGTAACTTTTGCAATGTTGTGTGGATTCTGGGAATTGTAGTCCCATAAAAGTAAGTTTTATAAGGCCCTGGGGGAGCAAAACAGGGGAAACATATCTGTTGGACTACAACTCCCAGCCATAAAGGCTAGAGGGAGATTTTGGGAGTTGTAGTCCAAACAAAGTAACTTTTGCAGTGTTGTGTGGATTCTGGGAATTGTAGTCCCATAAAAGTAACTTTTATAAGGCCCTGGGGAAGCAAAACAGGGGAAACTTATATCTCTTGGACTACAACTCCCAGGATACCCCTACTATTATGGCTAGAGGGAGATTCTGGGAGTTGTAGTCCAAGCAAAGTAACTTTTGCAATGTTGTGTGGATTATGGGAGTTGTAGTCCCATACAAGTAACTTTTGTAAGGCCCTGGGGGAGCAAAACAGGGGAAACAATGTTGTGTGGATTCTGGGAGTTGTAGTCCCATACAAGTAACTTTTATCAGGCCCTGGGAAACATATCTGTTGGACTACAACTCCCAGCCATAAAGGCTAGAGGGAGATTTTGGGAGTTGTAGTCCAAACAAAGTAACTTTTGCAATGTTGTGTAGATTCTGGGAATTGTAATCCCATAAAAGTAACTTTTATAAGGCCCTGGGGGAGCAAAACAGGGGAAACTTATCTGTTGGACTACAACTCCCAGCCATAAAGGCTAGAGGGAGTTTTTGGGAGTTGTAGTCCAAACAAAGTAACTTTTGCAATGCTGTGTGCATTCTGGGAGTTGTAGTCCCATACAAGTAACTTTTATAAGGCCCTGGGGGAGCAAAACAGGGGAAACTTATAACTCTTGGACTACAACTCCCAGGATCCCCTCGCCATAATGGCTGGAGGGAGATTCTGGGAGTTGTAATCCAAACAAAGAAACTTTTGTAATTTATATGCCATTAGAGATATGTCTCGTTCACTTTGATATGTAATGGTTTTTAGGGATGTTTGTGTTTATGTATTGGCTTTGTGTATGTGTGTTTTTGTGAAATGTTATTGTTATAGCATTAGAATACAATTTAAAACTTATTATTATTGTTGTTATTATTATTATTACATTATTACTCCCTTTTGGGACTTGAAGCAGCTTAACTAAAAGCATCAGCATATAATAATAATAATAATAATAATAATAATAATTATTATTATTATTATTATGCTGGAGCACACTACGTTAAACCGCTGACCTGCAGAACTTGCTGACCGAAAGGTCGGTGGTTTGAATCTGGAGAGTGAGCTCCAGCATATGCCAACGTAGCAGTTCAAAAACATGCAAATGCGAGTAGATCAATAGGTACTGCTTCTGCGGGAAGGTAACGACACTCCATGCAGTCATGCCAATGGCCATATGACCTTGGAGGTGTCTATGGACAACGCCGGCTCTTTGGCTTTACTGTATTATTTTACTAACACAAAAGCACAGTATGTCACAGCAAACGAGATCTCTCTGCTGGATTTCGTATCACAAAATCACAAGTCGAACCCTTCCCAAGCGTCTAGGACTGTGTGATGTATTTCCGAATGATGCGCGCAGATCCAAGTCAGGTGTCCTTTTGCAGTTGACAGATTGTGATTTTGTCAATGTGTATTGTTTCCAAATGCCGGCTGAGATCTTTTGGCACAGCAACCAGTGTGCCCATTACCACTGGGACCGCTATCAGCCGCTATCAAGACCTCAAAATCGAACTGCAAAGGTTCTGGCATCAACCAGTACAGGTGGTCCCAGTGGTTTTATTTACTCGACATATATATAAATAAAACCACTGATACCACCTGTACTGGTTGATGCCAGAACCTTTGCAGTTCGATTTTGAGGTCTTGATAGCGGCTGAGTTTATTATTATTATTATTACTATTATTACTACTATTATTATCATTATTTGAAACACAACAAGATGAGTCCACAGCAGACAAGATCACTCTGCTGGCTGTTGTATGGGATCACACGTCAGACACTTCTCAAGTATCTAGGACTGTGTGATGTATCGGCAAATAATGTGTGCAGATCCCAGTAAGGTGGCCTTCTGCAGCTGGCAGATGGTAATTTTGTCAGCGCCGATTGTGTTTAAGTGCAGGCCAAGGTCTTGAGGCACTGCATCAGAACATGAGGAAGAACTTCCTGACTGAGAGCCGTTCAGCAGTGGAACTCTCTGCCCCGGAGTGTGGTGGAGGCTCCTTCTTTGGAAGCTTTTAAACAGAGGCTGGAAGGCCTTCTGTCAGGGGTGATTTGAATGCAATATTCCTGCTTCTTGGCAGAATGGGGTTGGACTGGATGGCCCATGAGGACTCTTCCAACTCTTTGATTCTATGATTCTATGCACCCATTGTGCCAATCACCACTGGGACCACCTTTACTGGTTTGTGCCAGATTCTTTGCAGTTCAATTTTTAAATCCTCATATTGTGTCAGCTTTTCCAGATTATTATTATTATTATTATTATTATTATTATTATTATTATTATTAGAAACACAACAAGATGAGTCCACAGCAAACAAGGTCACTCTGCTGGCTGTTGTATTGGATCACATGTCAGACGCTTCCCAAGTGTCTAGGAGTGTGTGATGTATTGGCGAGTAATGTGTGCAGATCCCAGTAGGGTGGCCTTTTGCAGCTGGCAGATGGTAATCTTGTCAGCGCCGATTGTGTTTAAGTGCAGGCCAAGGTCTTTAGGCACTGCACCCAATGTGCCGATCACCACTGGGACCACCTTGACTGGCTTGTGCCAGTCTTTGCAGTTTGATCTTTAAATCCTCATATTGTGTCAGCTTTTCCAGTTGTTTCTCTTCAATCCTGTTGTCACTTGGGATTGCAACATCAATGACCCTGTTTTTTAACACGAGTGTAAAGGCGGCATAACAAGGAGATTGGTCTATAGCTTTTTGGGTCATTGCGGTCTTTGCCTGGCTTCAAGATGGCAATGACTCTTGCTTTCCTCCAGATTTTGGGGATCTGACAGGATGCAGTGCAGTTGTTCATCAGTTCCAGCAGTCAGCACCTTGCTTTTGGACCAAAGTTCTTGATTTGTTCCATCCATAGATCATCCAGGCCAGCTGCTTTGCCATTCTTACATTTATTGAGAGCCATTTCCAATTCAGTAGATGTAAAAGGTTCATGAAGGTTGTTCAACCTTCCATGTTCCAACATCCATGTTCAACATTTACACAAATGGCCATCCACTGCCAGAAGGGACAGAGAGTTTCATCAATGCTGATGATCGTGACATTGCCACTCAAGCAGGGAGCTTTGAGATGGTTGAACAGAAGCTCTCCGAAGCTCTAGGTGCTCTTACTGCCTATTACAGGGAAAACCAGCTGATCCCTAACCCATCGAAAACACAGACATGTGCTTTTCACCTTAGGAACACACAAGCATCCTGAGCTCTGAGGATTATTACCTGGGAAGGAATCCCACTGGAGCATTGCAGCGCACCCAAATACCTGGGAGTCACCCTGGACCGTGCTCTGACCGTACAAGAAGCACTGCCTGAACATCAAGCAAAAAGTGGGTGCAAGAAACAATATCATACGAAAGCTGACTAGCACAACCTGGGGATCACAACCAGACATAGTGAAGACATCTGCCCTTGCGCAGGTGGTGCAATACCAGCTAGACAGTGTAATTTCTCCAGTGGTGTGGGGCGCAGACACCCTGTGATAATGCGGCATGTCTCATTAAGAGCCACATCTCCTGTTTTAGTGTGGTGAGATGTGTTCAACACTGGGCATGCGTACTCAGCAGCGGAGTAGCACAGCGCACTTTTTGCTTGATGTTCAGCAGCGCTTCTTTTAGGTCAGAGCACGGTCCAGAGTGACTCCCAGGTGTTTGGGTGTGCTGCAGTGCTCCAGTGGGATTCCTTCCCAGATGAGGAAGGAGGAAGGAAAGAGAGAAGGAAGGAAGGATGGATGAAAGGGTGGGAGGAGAAAAAGGGAGTGAAGGAGGAAGGAAAGAGAGGAGGATGGACGAAAGGGTGGAAGGGAAGGAGAAAGAGGAAGGGAAGAGGAAGGAAGGAAGGAAGGAAGGAAGGAAGGAAGGAAGGAAGGAAAGAATGGTGTGAGAGAGGAGAGCCTGGGAAAAGAGCCCAAGGGACCACATCTGGTCCCCCGAGTCTGGGTTTGCTCATACCTGTATTAATTACGGTAGTGGATATATACTGAGTTTGCATTTTCTAATGCTCTTTATTAGAAATTGTTAGCTGAAGACTTCCTTTTTAACATTTCCATAGCATAGCATTTCTATGTATATTCTGCCCTCTTGTGGTTCCACCTGAGTGCTACATACATAGTTACTTATTTATTTGTGTTTTGGGTCCTAACTGTAGACAGAATGATTTTTTTAAAAGTTTAAACCCCACCATTCTTTAAGTTGGGCAATGAAGGGTATATGTGTCTGGTTTGGTCCAGATCCATTGAGCCATATAGGAGCATTTGTGGAATAAACATACATACATAGGTTCAATTAAATTTAAATATTTAGAAATAATATTTTAAAATAATAATGGATTTTATATGTTTTTATATTGTTATGTTGATTGTTTTTAATTGTATTTTTTTGTGAATGTCTGGCATCGAATTGCCAATCTGTAACCTGCCTTGAGTCACCTTAGGGCTGAGAAAGGTGGGCTAGAAATATAGTAAATAAATACATTTTCGAATCCCCACTTGACCGTGAGCCCCGAGCAAGTCACACTCTCTCAACCTCAGAGGAAAGTTTGCCAAGAAAAAAAAAAACCCCATGAAAGGAATGCCATTATTTGGAAGCGGCTCGAAGGCACACAACAATTACGACGCATGCATGCGCTTAATTTTAGTTGCTACCTAATTGGTTTCTTTGATGGCATTCTAAATGAACAACTGCCATCTGGGGGTTTTGGGAAATGTGATCTTGAACTTTTGGACAAGACCAATTTGCATGCATATCCAATTGTAAAAGCGAAATAACTGTGAGCGTAGGGCCAGGCTTCATGCGAGTCCTTCAGCAAACAAGGTGCCTTCTATGTATTGAACTTCCTTGTTACATTTCTCTATACTTATCAGGCGAGCGTCTCATCCTTGCTGTGCTTTGTGTTCCGCTGCAAGGAGAAAATGGTAGTTTCTGTGTCTCTCATTCCAGGCAGAGAACAATGAGTGCTTAATGGGCCGAATTCCTGAAACCGTTTTTGTGCCCAGAGAGTGTTTAGACTGAGCGCCGACGCTGGAAAGACCAGTTTTCCAAAATTCCGCAGCCGTTGTGATGTCAGGCTCATTTGGACCTCATTAACCTCTCCCAAGGAAATATCCTGCTCTCATTCCTGCTGGGACTTGGCATCCTTTCTCTGGCACATCCTGGCAAGAGACGAAAACCGGCATGCCTTGCCACTCAGTTTCAAACCTGAAAAGCCACTTTCCTGTTCCTTCTCTCCATCATTGGTTTACAGTGAAGGCACAAAAGCATAAACTTCTCTGAGATGGACTCATATCGTTTTAGTTTGTTTTGCTTTGTATTTATTGATTTTCTTTATTTTTATCCTGATATCGGATTCAATTGAGGCCATGGTGGTACAGCGGGCTAAACTGCTAAGCTGCAGAATTTGCTGACTGGAATGTCAGTGATTCAAATTCGGGTAGCGGGGTGAGCCCCACTGTTAGGTCCAGCTTCTGCCAACCTAGCAGTTCCAAAGTATGAAAATATGAGTAGATCAATAGGTACTGCTTCAGTGGGAAAGTAATGGCACTCCCTGCAGTCATGCCTGTGGCCACATGACCTTGGAGGTGTCTGTGGACAACGCCGGCTCTTCAGCTTAGAAATGGAGATGACTGTCCTGGGCCCGGTCTTGTTCAACATCTTTATTAATGACTAAGATGAAGGGCTAGGAGACATAATCATCAAGTTTGCAGACGACACCAAATTGGGAGGGAGAGCCAAGACTCCA
Source organism: Anolis sagrei (assembly GCF_037176765.1). NCBI lineage: Eukaryota > Metazoa > Chordata > Lepidosauria > Squamata > Anolidae > Anolis > Anolis sagrei. The sequence goes on along the minus strand of NC_090024.1, from coordinate 3,690,901 downwards.
GAGGACAGGAGCAGGATTCAAAGGGATCTCGACAGATTAGAGAGATAATTGGCCAAAACTAACACAATGAAGTTCAACAGGGACAAATGCAAGATACTCCACTTTGGCAGAAAAAATGAAATGCAAAGATACAGAATGGGGGACAATGCCTGGCTCGAGAGCAGGACGTGTGAAAAAGATCTTGGAGTCCTCGTGGACAACAAGTTAAACATGAGCCAGAAATGTGATGTGGCGGCAAAAAAAGCCAATGGGATTTTGGCCTGCATCAATAGGAGCCTAGTGTCTAGATCTAGGGAAGTCATGCTCCCCATGCTCTAGTCCGCTCTGGTTAGACCACACCTGGAATATTGTGTCCAATTCTGGGCACCACAATTCAAGAGAGATATTGACAAGCTGGAATGTGTCCAGAGGAGGGCGACTAGAATGATCAAGGGTCTGGAGAAAAAGCCCTATGAGGAGTGGCTTAAGGAGCTGGGCATGTTTAGCTTGAAGAAGAGAAGGATGAGAGGAGATATGATAGCCATGTATAAATATGTGAGAGGAAGCCACAGGGAGGAGGAGGGAGCAAGCTTGTTTTCTGCTTCCTTGGAGACTAGGACGCGGAACAATGGCTTCAAACTACAAGAGAGGAGATTCCACCTGAACATGAGGAAGAACTTCCTGACTGTGAGAGCCGTTCAGCAGTGGAACTCTCTGCCCCGGAGTGTGGTGGAGGCTCCTTCTTTGGAAGCTTTTAAACAGAGGCTGGATGGCCATCTGTCAGGGGTGATTTGAATGCAATATTCCTGCTTCTTGGCAGAATGGGTTTGGACTGGATGGCCCATGAGGTCTCTTCCAACTCTTTGATTCTATGATTCTACTGCTTTGGCGGAAAAGTAATGGCACTCCCTGCTGTCATGCCTGTGGCCACATGACCTTGGAGGTGTCTGTGGACAATGCCGGTTCTTCGGCTTAGGTATGGAGATGACCACCAACCCCCAGAGTCGGACACAACTGGTCTTAATATCAAGGGGAAACCTTTACTATGGGGGTCTCACAACAAATATGATGCCAAATTGTTGTTGTTGTTGTTGTTGTTGTTGTTGTTGTTAGTATTAGTGTTGTTGTTAGTATTAGTATTTATACCCCACTTTTCTTTGCCAAAGGAGACTCAACTAAAACAAAGGAGACTCAACTAAAACAACCTCACCTCTGAGGATGCTTGCCATAGATGCAGACGAAATGTCAGGAGAAATGCCTCTAGAACATGGCCATATAGCCCGAAAAAACCCACAAGAACTTAGTAAAACAATATAGATGGAAGTAAAGTATGAATGTACACATTTAAGATATTTGTGTCATGAGATATTGTGTTCATTGAGTTGTTGTAGGTTTTTTCGGGCTGTATGGCCATGTCCTAGAGCAGGGGTCCTCAAACTTTGTAAACAGAGGGCCAGGTCACAGACTGTTGGAGGGCCGGATTATAATTTGAACAAACATGAATGAATCCCTATGCACAGTGCACATATCTTATTTGTGTTGCAAAAAAAGAACCACTTTAAAAGAATACAATAATTAAAATGAAGAATAATTTTAACAAATACAAACTTTCTAGTATTTCAATGGGAAGTGTGGGCCTGCTTTTGGCTGATGAGATAGGATTGTTGTTGTTGTTGTGAGCTTTCAAGTCATTTCAGACATAGGTTGACCTGAGCGAGGGCCGGGTAAATGCCCTTGGAGGGCTGTATCCGGCCCCTGGGCCTTAGTTTGAGGACCTCTGTTCTAGAGGCATTCTCTCCTGACGTTTCACATGTATCTGTGGCAAGCATCCTCAGAGGTAGTGAGGTATTGTGTTCATTGTTAGCTGCCTTGAGTCCCTGTATTGGAAGAAAGGCAGGATAAAATAAATAAGAATGGGTCTTGGAGGCAATGGGTGCGTCAACACTGTAGAATTCATGCAGTTTGATCTCATTGATCTCACAATACTCCAGAGGACAGGAGCAGGATTCAAAACAATCTTGACAGATTAGAGCAATGGACCAAAACTAACAAAATGAAGTTCAACGGGGACAAATGCAAGATACTCCACTTAGGCAGGAAAAATGAAATGCAAAGATATAGAATAGTGGATGCCTGGGTCGAGAGCAGTACGTGTGAAAAAGATCTTGGAGTCCTTGTGGACAACAAGTTAAACATGAGCCAACTATGTGATGTGGCGGCAAAAAAAGCCAATGGGATTTTGGCCTGCATCAATAGGAGCCTAGCGTCTAGATCTAGGGAAGTCATGCTACCCATGCTCTATTCTGCCTTGGTTAGACCACACCTGGAATATTGTGTCCAATTCTGGGCACCACAATTCAAGAGAGATATTGACTCTAAGCTGGAATGTGTCCAGAGGAGGGTGACTAAAATGACCAAGGGTCTGGAGAACAAGCCCTATGAGGAGCGGCTTAAGGAGCTGGGCATGTTTAGCCTGAAGCAGAGAAGGCTGAGAGGAGATATGATAGCCATGTATAAATATGTGAGAGGAAGCCACAGGGAGGAGGGAGCAAGCTTATTTTCTGCTTCCCTGGAGACTAGGATGCAATTCCATCTGAACTTGAGGAAGAACTTCCTGGCTGTGAGAGCCGTTCAGCAGTGGAACTCTCTGCCCCGGAGTGTGGTGGAGGCTCCTTCTTTGGAAGCTTTTAAACAGAGGCTGGATGGCCATCTGTCAGGGGTGCTTTGAATGCAATATTCCTGCTTCTTGGCAGAATGGGGTTGGACTGGATGGCCCAGGAGGTCTCTTCCAACTCTTTGAATCTATGATTCTATGATTCTATTGGAACTGCCAGTGCTACTAAATCACAAAATTGTAGTTTTATAAGGTCTTTGACCTTCACTGCCCAAGAGTGCTGGTGCCTCATCAAATGACAACTTCCAGGATTCCATAGCCTTGAGCCAGAGCAGTTAAACCGAGGTCAAACTGTATTGATCCCATAGCTTAGAATAGATGAATCCCAGGCAAGATTGAAAAATCAACATGCTTAGTATGTGTGTGAGCGCGTGCAGGCCTACACAACAGAAATGGGCTATTGAGATTTTTCCAACGAATCTGAGGTGGTTGTGAGAAGAACCAGTTGCATGGTTGTTATAGCTTTGTCCAATGTCTTTGGAAACTGAAGCTTTCCAAGAGGCACCGGCACCATCTGTCCTGCTCAGGTCCGGTCTTGCCAACTCTGTCCAGCCATTACTTCCCTGGCTGAATCCATCTGTAGCATCAACTGCTTTATAATTTCCTCAGCATTATTGTTTCCCCCCAAGTGAGTGGCATAATTTCATGATACGCTCAAAGTAATAATCGCCTTGGCTTTGTCATCTGGATTTCTAGGTAGAATTCAGGCTTGATTCGCTCTCTGATCCACTTATTTGTCTTTTTAGTTGTGCTGTCGCACGCTGGGCCTGTGCATCAGACTGTAGACAGGACATAAATTCTGTGTGCCCAATGGGATGCCAGGGCTGCCTCAAATTAAAAACCCTTGGATTTCCTTAAAACAGAGTCTTTAGATTGCTTAAAGGTTCAACAAAGTTCTTCATTAATTAAAACAAACAGGTACTTTAAGGCTTTCTTAACAGTCTATTGGCTCTTTCAATCTTGTCCACAGGGAACAGGCACTATCTTCATGACTGGTATTTTAACTAATGGGGAAATCCTTAACTTCTAATCTTGGCAGTCTTTCTTTGCCTCTGTTGGCGTGGAGCCCCTACACCCGGTACCAACTGCACCTGGCTTCCGCGAGAGACCCTTACCAAGCAGAGCTTTGTAGACTTCCAGAGGAAAAAGGAGTTCAGGTTTCGGTGATGGCTGGCTGAAGTCCCTCAGCAAAGGAGCTGTAAGGCTATATAATCCTTGGCCAAGCTGTAGGGCTGTATAACCCCGGCCAAGCTTTAGAAGATGAAGCTTTCTACAGGAGCTCTTGGTTTTATGTCCTGCTTGGAAAGCTTCTCTGTGTGCACTGACCCAAAAAGGCTCCTATTCCCTCCAAAAAACTCAAAAAGGGGGTGGGACCAGGGAACCTAACTATAATTGACAGGTGGCTTGCCCTATGATCGCAGCCAAAAGAAGCCACCTATCTGCAGAGCCCCTGAAACTTAGGACTGTAACAAACATTCAGTGCAAAGCAAACAAAATTGGAGCTCCTGGTGCAGTTGTATCTGCACATTAGTAATTCATAATATTTCCTTTGGCTCTGCATTTGAGAAGAGTTGATGTTTACCCTGTCAGTTTTCTTCACAATTCTTCTTTCAGAATTATACATAGAAATGAGGAATATGATGGCCTACCAGTAGAAGTTGTCTCACATCCATATCTTTCCAAGCAATCCATAGTTTTGCATCATCGATAAAGCACTGGCCTGCCTTCTTTTGAAATTCTTTGGTGTGTTTCAGTATTCAGTGTATTTTTGCAATATGATACCTAGTGCCTCCTCTTTTCCTGAACCCAGCTTAGACATCTGGGGGTATTTTTTGAACTATTTTGAGTATTCCTTTGCTTTCATGGGGAATTAATCCAAACATCCTGTGATTGCTGTGATCCCCAATGTCCATTTCCATGAGGATTGGGATGCGCATTATGCATTCCCAGTCTGTGGTGCGATGCTTGGTTTTCCATATTTGTTGACAGATTGGAGTTGGAACTGGAGTAGATTCTTGACTTTGTCAATTGAAGCAGCTCCGGTGGTATGCCGTCTGTTTTCTGGAGATTTGACCTTCAACTTATGGTGATGGTGAATGAGAGATCTCCACCTTTTCCTATCATCTACTGCACTGATAGCATTCAAACACTGTTCAGAAGTAGTGCGCCGTCCTTGATGTCTAGGAACAAGGGTGCACAGGGCTTTGAAAATGTACTTTTTGGGGTGCATTCCTTTGAATGATGGGAATTCAAGTCCAGCAACAGGCAAAGGGCCCCAGGTTTCCCAGCTTTGGAATGGGGGAGAGATCCTCTGAGTGGAACATTAAATGTTTGGCAGTGACTTCAGCATTTCTCTCCCTCTGCTCCTCAAAAAAGGGAGTTGAATTATGAAGCTGTTCTTCACCTGGTCCTTTGGTTGTCCTCCACAGTTGGAGGTGCTTGCTCCTATTTTCCTTTTTTAAAACGCCCTTTTCTCTATGCAGGACTCTATGAGATTGGAGAAGAAGTGGCTGGCAGTTCTCACTGTGGGTGTGCTAATGGTTTAAACTGGGATTAATTTAAACTGGGCGGGATTCCGGTTTTTCTAGCCTTCTGTTGACTTTTGCTAGTTCCCTTTATGCAAAGTATTACTGCATTGTCCTTCTCTGATTTCTTTTCCTCCTTTTTCTTCTTCCTCTTCCTTCTCCTCCCCCCTTTCTTCCTCTTCTTCTCCTCCCTCCCTTTCTTCCCCCAATTCTTCTTTCCCCTCCTCTCCTCTTGTTCTCCTTCTCCTCTTCCTCTTCCTTCTCCTTGTTGTTGTCTTCCTCCATTTCTTTTCATTCTCCTCCATTGTCCCCTTCATTCTTACCCTCCTCTTCCTTCTTCCTCTTCTTCTTTCTCTGCATCCTTTTCTTCTTCACATTCTTTTTGTCTTTTTCTATTTCTTCTTTTCCTCCTCCTCCTCCTCCTCCTCATTTCTTCTCATTTGTTGTCTTCCTCCATTTCTTTTCATTCTCCTCCATTCTTCTTTCTTCTTTCTCTCTTTCCCTCCTTTTCCTCCTTCCTCTTCTTCTTTCTCCACCTTCTTTTCTTCTTCTCATTCTTTTTGTCTTTCTATTTCTTCTCGTCTTCCTCCTCCTCCTTTCTCCTCATTTATTATCTTCTTCCATTTCTTTTCATTCTCCTCCATTCTCCTCTTCTTTCTCTCTTTCCCTCCTCCTCCTCCTTCTTTCTCCGCCTCCTTTTCTTCTTCTCATTCTTTTTGTCTTCTACTTCTACTACAACTACTACTACTTCTCTTCCTCCTTTCTCCTCATTTGCTGTCTTCTTCTATTTCTTCCACTCCTTCTTCCTCTTCTCATTCTTGTTTAGTTCTTTTATTTCTTCTCCTTCTCCTATACCTCCCCCCCTTCTTTGTCTCCATCTTCCTCTCCATCTTCCTTCTTTTTCTCCTCTCTCTCCTCCTCCTCCTCCTCCTTCTCTGTTCTGTTTTGAGGACCCATCCATCACAGTACCCTCGAATGGTTTTGGCACAAACAGCTGCCTCAGCCCTTTTCCAACCGGTTGGCAGTGGAAGCCGCCCGGCCCTCTTTGCAAACGGTCCCCCTGCAAACATGACCACTGTGTCTGGGTCTTGTGCCAAGCAAATTCATCCTCTGCTTCTCTCTTTCTCTCTGTAAATATTTCATCTTGTCAGCATCCCCTCCCTTCTGGCCTAGATTTTGGTAGCCAGCCTCCTTGGCTCCCATGCGCTTGGGATTCCTGGTTTCCCTTGCCCTGTTCCTCCCTGAATGCACACCACACTTCCTTGCCTCATTCCACTTGTTGAAGCTGAGCAACTACAAGAGAATTTGAGGAATTGAGCCTGTTTCTGCCCAGGTCTTTCCATCTGGGCAGCCTTCTTGCAGGGTTGGGAGGCATGATGGATAATTGGAGCAGGAGTCCCTGGAAAGATCGTGCCAAATAAAAGAGTATTGTGCCCAAATATGAGGGCAGGAGGGTCAAACAGGAAAAAAAACCCCTTGGTTCTCCTGGCTGGTTTTGCAACAACGGTATTATAGATGATAGCACCATATGTACTTTGGAGGTAGAAGGGTTCTTCCACAATTGTCCACTGCTCTGAATGACTTCAAACTATAGAATGCGAATTAGACAATATTCCAAGGGCCATCTTGAAATGCTCAAGGACCTCCAAAAAGGTGGGTCCACTACCATCCAAAGCAGTCTGTTCCCTTCTTAAACAGCTCCGACCATAAATAAATCCTTTATAATGTTTAGGTGGAATCTATTTTCCTTCAGTTCGACCCACCACTGAAGGATGCTTGTCCAACCTCTGCTTAAAGATCTCTGTGAAGGAGAGTCCATCGTTCTCCTGTGAGGCACGTTCTACTTTTGAGCAGCTCTTAAACTGAATGAGGTTTCCCTAATGTTTAGGTGGATTCTCTAAACCAGGGGTCTGCAAACTTTTTAAACAGAGGGTCAGGTCACTGTCCCTCAAACTATTGGAGGGCCGGATTATAATTTGAATTTTTTTTAATGAATTCCCATGCACACTGCACATATCTTGCAGTGCTTCTCAACTTTGGGTCCCCAGATGTTTTTGGCCTACAACTCCCAGAAATCCCAGCCAGTTTACCAGCTGTTAGGATTTCTGGGAATTGTAGGCCAAAAACATCTGGGGACCCCAGGTTGAGAACCACCGTGTAGTGCAAAAAACACTTTAAAACAATATAGTAATTAAAATGAAGAACAATTTTAACAAATATAAACTTATTAGGAGGTTGAGAAAGGACGGGATATAAGAGCCCTAAATAAATAAATAATAAATTAGTATTTCAATGGGAAGTGTGGGCCTGCTTTTGGATGATGAGATAGAATTGTTGTTGTTATGTGCTTTCAACTCATTTCAGACTTAGCGAGGGGTGGGTAAATGACCTTGGAGGGCTGTATCCGGCCCCCGGGCCTTAGTTTGAGGACCCCTGCTCTAAACATTAGGTGGTTCATGTTTTGGTGGTGTTCTGTGCTACAGAAACAAGGTCCCTCCCTCTTTCACATGGCATCCCTTCAGAAGTCTCATGCCACCTTTTCAGTTTTCTGTTGTCTAAAGTCAATATGCCCAGCACCCGAAGTAATTCCGCATAAGTCCAGTCTGCTTCAATAGGAGTCTAGTGTCCAGACCAAGGGAAGTCTGATTTGCTTTGGCCTGATTTCACTTGGAATAGTCCAGTTCTGGACCTCACAATTCAAGGAGATGGACAAGATGAGAGGTGTCCTGAGAAGGGCAATCAGAGTGGCCAAAAGGTCTGGAAACTATGAATCCCTCTGAGGAGTGACTGAAGGAGCTGGGTATGTTTAGCTTCGAGAATACAAAGCTGGTGGGGAACACGAGAGTCCTGTTTAACATCTGAAAGGAGGTCCCATTGAGGAATCATAGAATCATAGAATCAAAGAGTTGGAAGAGACCTCAGGGCCATCCAGTCCAACCCTGTTCTGCCAAGAAGCAGGAATATTGCATTCATATCACCCCTGACAGATGGCCATCCAGCCTCTGTTGAAAAGCTTCCAAAGAAGGAGCCTCCACCACACTCCGGGGCAGAGAGTTCCACTGCTGAACGGCTCTCACAGTCAGGAAGTTCTTCCTCATGTTCAGATGGAATCTCCTCTCTTGTAGTTTGAAGCCATTGCTCCATTGCATCCTAGTCTCCAGGGAAGCAGAAAACAAGCTTGCTCTCTCCTCCCTGTGGCTTCCTCTTACATATTTATGCATGGCTATCATATCTCCTCTCAGCCTTCTCTTCTTCAGGCTAAACATGCCCAGCTCCTTAAGCCGCTCCTCATAGGGCTTGTTCTCCAGACCCTTGATCATTTTAGTCGCTCTCCTCTGGACACATTCCAGCTTGTCAATATCTCTCTTGAATTGTGGTGCCCAGAATTGGACACAGTATTCCAGGTGTGCTCTAACCAAAGCGGAATAGAGCATGGGGAGCATTACTTCCCTAGATCTAGACACTATGCTCCTATTGATGCAAGCCAAAATACCATTGGCTTTTTTTGCCGCCACATCACATTGTTGGCTCATGTTTAACTTGTTGTCCACGAGGACTCCAAGATCTTTTTCACACGTACTGCTCTCGAGCCAGGCGTCCCCCATTCTGTATCTTTGCATTTGTTTTTTTCTGCCTAAGTGGAGTATCTTGCGTTTGTCACTGTTGAACTTCATTTTGTTAGTTTTGGCCCATCTCTCTAATCTGTCAAGGAAGGGACAAGCTTGTTTTCTGTTGCTCTATAGACTAGGACACAAAGCCACAGATTCAACCTCCAGAAAAAGAGATGCCACCTAAAAATTGGGAAGAATGTCCTGATAGTAAAACACTGGCACATGCTGCCTGGGAGTCTGGTCGAATCTTCTGCTCTGGAGCTCTTTAAGCAGAGGCTGGGTGGCCATCTGTTTGGGGGGCTTGGATTGTCTCTTCCTTCCTGGCAGAAGAGGGTTGAACTGGATGGCCTTCTATGCTTCTGTAAACAATGCCTGCTAGAACACAATGTAATGGGCCTTGTTTGAATATGCATTTTACAATATTGATATGCCATCACACAACACTCAAGTTTTATATTGCCAGTCTGGGTCACCTTGCACCTTGGTGTTCCTCGAAAGAGGGAAGTTGTCTTTGCTTATAGTTTTTGGACAGAACCGAAGGGTGAAAAGAAAAGGACTTGCAAGTCTGAGCACTTGCAAGCCTGTTCACAGTATTTCTGTGGATCACATCTGATTTTCGGAAGCCACTTTGGGAGCAGGTCATATCCTTTCTGGGCTGGACAGCCCTGGAGAAGTGTTGCCGTGACTTCTTGAGACCTCCTGGAGGCATTTTTGGCAGTCTGTCTTCCTCCTGTTAAGGTTAAGGGCAGTGTGATGTGCCACAGAATTTAGGAGAAAATAAGCCATTGGAGCCCCCAGTGGCGCAGTGGGTTAAAGCACTGAGCTGCTGAGCTTGTTGATCGAAAGGTCGCAGGTTCGATTCCGGGGAGCAGTGTGAGCTTCCACTGTCAGCCCTAGCTTCTGCCAACCTAGCAGTTCGAAAACATGCAAATGTGAGTAGATCAATAGGTACTGCCTGAAGAAGAGAAGGCTGAGAGGAGATATGATAGCCATGTATAAATATGTGAGAGGAAGCCACAGGGAGGAGGAGGAGGGAGCAAGCTTCCTTTCTGCTTCCTTGGAGACTAGGACGCATTGGAACAATGGCTTCAAACTACAAGAGAGGAGATTCCATCTGAACATGAGGAAGAACTTCCTGACTGTGAGAGCCGTTCAGCAGTGGAACTCTCTGCCCCGGAGTGTGGTGGAGGCTCCTTCTTTGGAAGCTTTTAAGCAGAGGCTGGATGGCCATCTGTCAGGGGTGATTTGAATGCAATATTCCTGCTTCTTGGCAGAATGGGGTTGGACTGGATGGCCCATGAGGTCTCTTCCAACTCTTTGATTCTATGATTCTATGATTCTATGCTCCGACGGGAAGGTAACGGTGCTCCATGCAGTCATGCCGGCCACATGACCTTGGAGGTGTCTATGGACAACGCCGGCTCTTCGGCTTAGAAATGGAGATGAGCGCCACACCCCAGAGTCAGACATGACTGGACTTCATGTCAGGGGACAACCTTTACCTTTTAAGCCATTTCAAATGATGACAGAAAAGTGAATTTATATATATTCTAAATTATAAAGTTCTACGTAATCTTTATTAATAAAAATGTAATGTTCATTTGTGGGATTAACATAACTCAAAAACCACTGGACGAATTGACACCAAATTTGGACACAAGACACCTTTCAGGCCAACAATTGACCACTCATAGAAACACTGAAAAACACAACGGAGGGGACTTAAATGCATTTGGCGGGGATGAGAGACAGGGCCTTCTTGGTGATGGCACTCGCTTCCCAGCGAGATAAAGTTGGCTTTATTTATTTATTTATTTATTTCGAAAATTTTTACCCCCGTCCTTCATCCCTCCGGTCTTTCAGGAAGAAATTGAAATCATGGTTCTGGGACCAGGTTTTTGGACAGCAGGCATAACAGCACTTCGGATGTGGAATTGGATTGGAATGGTTATATGGCTAACAATAATGCTTTTAATTGTTTTAATGGAGCCCCCGGTGGTGCAGTGGGTTAAACCCCTGTGCCGGCAGGACTGAAGACCGACAGGTCGCAGGTTCGAATCTGGGGAGAGGTGGATGAGCTCCCTCTATCAGCTCCAGCTCCTCATGCAAAGGGGACATGAGAGAAGCCTCCCACAAGGATGATAAAACATCAAATCATCTGGGCGTCCCTTGGGCCGCTCCTGACACGACAAAAGAAATTGTTTTAATTAATGTTCTATCTATTGTTTTAAATTGTTGTATTTATATGTCACGGCATCAAATTGTTGCTGAGTGTTAGCCCTCCTAAGTCCCCCTTCGGAGGTTGAGAAGGACGGGGTAGAAATAGAATCCTAGAATCCTAGAGTTGGAAGAGACCTCATGGGCCATCCAGTCCAACCCCATTCTGCCAAGAAGCAGGAAAATAGCCTTCGAAGCACCCCCGACTGATGGCCATCCAGCCTCTGCTTGAAAGCCTCCAAAGAAGGAGCCTCCGCCACACTCGGGGGCAGAGAATTCCACTGCTGAACAGCTCTCACAGTCAGGAAGTTCTTCCTCATGTTCAAATGGAATCTCCTTTGTTGTAGTTTGAAGCCATTGTTCTGCGTCCTAGTCTCCAGGGGAGCAGAAAACAATTTATTTACTTTACTTATATACCGCTGTTCTCAGCCTGAAAGCTTGCTCCCTCCTCCCTTTGACTTCCTCTCACATATTTATACGTGGCTATCATGTCTCCTCTCAGCCTTCTTTTCTTCAGGCTAAACATGCCTAGCTCTTTAAGCCGCTCCTCATAGGGCTTGTTCTCCAGACCCTTGATCATTTTAGTCACCATAGAATCATAGAATCATAGAATCCTAGAGTTGGAAGAGACCTCCTGGGCCATCCAGTCCAACCCCATTCTGCCAAGAAGCAGGAATATTGCATTCAAATCACCCCTGACAGATGGCCATCCAGCCTCTGCTTAAAAGCTTCCAAAGAAGGAGCCTCCACCACACTCCGGGGCAGAGAGTTCCACTGCTGAACGGCTCTCACAGTCAGGAAGTTCTTCCTAATGTTCAGATGGAATCTCCTCTCTTGTAGTTTGAAGCCATTGTTCCATTGCGTCCTAGTCTCCAAGGAAGCAGAAAACAAGCTTGCTCCCTCCTCCCTGTGGCTTCCTCTCACACATTTATACATGGCTATCATGTCTCCTCTCAGCCTTCTCTTCTTCAGGCTAAACATGCCCAGCTCTTTAAGCCGCTCCTCATAGGGCTTGTTCTCCAGACCCTTGATCATTTTAGTCACCTTCCTCTGGACACATTCCAGCTTGTCAATATCTATCTTGAATTGTGGTGCCCAGAATTGGACACAATATTCCAGGTGTGGTCTAACCAAAGCGGAGTAGAGCATGGGGGGCATGACTTCCCTAGATCTAGACACTAGGCTCCTCTTGATGCAGGCCAAAATCCCATTGGCTTTTTTTTGCCACCACATCACATTGTTGGCTCATGTTTAACTTGGTGTCCACGAGGACTCTAAGATCTTTTTCACACGTACTGCTCTAGAGCCAGGCCTCATCCCTGATTCTGTATCTTTGCATTTCATTTTTTCTGCTTAAGTGGAGTCTCTTGCATTTGTCACTCCTGAACTTCATTTTGTTAGTTTTGGTCCATCTCTCTAATCTGTCAAGATCGTTTTGAATTCTGCTCCTGCTCCTAAATTGTGTTGACTGCAACACACACAGGTGAGTCTGTACACAGGCCCAAGGCTGCCTCTTGGGACTCACCTCTTGCTCTCACCTTGTCTTTGTGCCTCCTCCTGAACTCTCTCTGAGTTCATCACCTGCCTTGTGTCTTTATGTCTTTATGACACCCTTTGGCATATATCCCGCAGCCTTTTATGGGTTTGGTCTAACTGTGAAATAAGGAAACGAGTCACGTTTCTATGGCTAAAATTGAATTGCTAAGGGATGCTGCAAACAACACAGCACATTACAGCCAGCCTTCCATGTTTTGCAGATTTGATCATTCACGGCTTTGATTTAAACATTATCTCCGGAGGTGCATCTAGACCAGGTATGGGCAAACTTTGGCCCTCCCGCCAGGTGTTTTGGACTTCAACTCCCACAATTCCTAGCAGCCGGTAGGCTGCTAGGAATTGTGGGAGTTGAAGTCCAAAACACCTGGCGGGAGGGCCAAAGTTTGCCCATACCTGGTCTAGATGTAGAATTTGTCTAGTTTGACACAACTTTAAGGTCCCAAAGGCTTGAGTTTTGCTTCCCAGTAGGCAAATACAGCTTGCCAATCCTGGCTCGCCGAGTCAAGTCTTTATTGTTTAACCAATTAGTGCTTTGTCGTTTCCTTTAACGAGGTATCCAGTTTTATTAGCTCTTGCAATAAACGTGTTCTCTGTTTCCTGTAATTGGAGCTAATGCGTAATTTACTGCAAGGAGGGAGAAGGAAGGATTAGCAGGCCACATGCCGTCTTTTCTACGGCAAGGAAAAGCAACTTGTCGTGGGCCCAATTAATGCTGTGTTTTTTTTGTGAGTGGGGGCAGAGGAACCTATAAGGTGTCTGAGCTGCAAAGTAGTCTTTCTGGCATGGCAATATTGTGTATTTTACAGTTTGACAGAATACATCCACTTGGAAGGGTCTACCAAAGGACCGTCCAATTCACCTCCTTCCTGCCATGTCAGAATGCACAATTGAACCATTCTTGACATATGGCTGGTGGATTTTGGGTAGTAACAGTTCAAAAAGGCAGCTTTCCCATTCTTTAGAGCAGGCACAGGCAAACTTGGGCCCTCCAGGTGTTTTGGACTTCAACTCCCACAATTCCTAACAGCCTACTGGCTGTTAGGAATTGTGGGAGTTGAAGTCCAAAACACCTGGAGGGCCCAAGTTTGCCCATGCCTATTCTAGAAGGTCTTCAAGTCACCTGTTGATGTATAGGATTTTCTTAGGCAAGGAATAATCTCAGAGACAGTTTTGCCAGTGCCATCATCATCATCATCATCATCATTATTATTATTATCATCATTATTTATACCCCACTAACATCTCCCGAAGGACTTGATGCGTCTTACAAAGACCAAGGCCGCCAACAAAACAACATAACAATACAGCAATAAAACTCATAAAGCAAACAATAAATATCAAGCAAAAAATAAAACACTAAAAACAATGACACCTTAGCATTTAAAAGCTAAGGCCGGGCCAATGTAATGAACAAGATTTAAAAGTGCTGGGCATGACAGGTGAAATGTAGAAGTTTTGGAGGTAGGTGCAATGTGCAGACAATCCTAAATCTCTAACAAAGTGCATTTGGGACATGGTGCTAGGAGTTTCCTATTCTGGAAAGGCACACTGGAACAGCCACGTCTTCAAGCTCTTCCTAAAGACTGCCAACGTTGGGGCTTGTCTAATGTCCTTGGGGAGAGAGTTCCAGAGTTGGAGGGCCACCACTGTGCCATCCTTTGAAATAGAGCCTCCAGCACTAAGGATTCCTCTGCAACCTCCCATCAAAGACCTAACCATGCCCAGCATACCTGTCTGAATGTATCTCCTTCTATGTCCCACCTCTGAGTTTAAGATCTCTGGGACGAGGGGCAGGGCCTTCTCGGTGGTGGCCCCCCACCTGTAGAATTCACTCCCCGGTGAAATTAGATTATGGATATGCTTGATGGAGTCTCTGACTAAAGAATTTGGCTCAGATAAGGCCACCAGGCTGTTATTGAAACAGAAACAGATTTTAATTGATCAATGTGATTTAATTAGTATTTTATTATGTGTACATTGAAGGCATTTTTTGGTTTTTTAAGTCTCTTCCACTGTGTTTTTCAGTGTTTTTATAAGTGAAGGACACTCGTTAGCCTAATATATGTCTTGTGTCCAAATTTGGTGTCAATTTGTCCAGTGGTTTGTGAGTTATGTTAATCCCACAAATGAACATTACATTTTTATTTATATAGATGTCAGAAGGGAACTGAGGGTACCGTTACACTGTATTTAAGAAAACACAAACAAAGTTAAAACTTGGCATTCTTCCTTTCTGTTGAAATTGTGCACCTGCTTGTGGATGTCAATGGCTTCTCTATCTAGCCTGACATGGTGGTTGTGAGATTGGTCCAGCATTTTTGTGTTCTCCAATAATCTGCTGTGTCCAGGTTGGTTCATCAAAGGGTCTCCAATGACTGACTTCTCTGGTTAAAGTAGTCTGCAGTGACTTTCGTGTTCCTTGATTTGTGTCTGGGCAATGCTGCTGCGTTTGGGGGTCCCTCTGTAGACTTGTCCACAGCTGCATGGTATCTGGTAGATTCCTACAGAGGTGAGAGGATCCCTCTCGTCCTTTGCTGAACGTAGCATTTGTTGGATTTCCTTAGTGGATCACTCTGGAGATATGTATTGTCGAAGGCTTTCATGGCCGGAATCACTCAGTTCTTGTGGGTTTTTTCGGGCTATATGGCCATGTTCTAGAGGCATTTCTCCTGACGTTTCGCCTGCATCTATGGCAAGCTTCCTCAGAGGGTGAGGTCTGCTGGAGCTGGGAAAAAAGGGGGTTTATATATCTGTGGAATGACCAGGGTGAGACAAAAGGCTTTTGTAAGTTGGGCTAGGTGTGAATCTTTTCAGCTGACCATCTTGATTAGCATACAATGGGCTGACTGTGCCTGGAGCAAACTCTTCTTGAAAGGTGATTAGATGTCCCTGCCTGTTTTTCTCTCTACTGTTTTAATTTTAGAATTTTTTAATACTGGTAGCCAGACTTTGTTCATTTTCATGGTTTCTTCCTTTCTGTTGAAATTGTCCACATGTTTGTGGATTTCAATGGCTTCTCTGTGTAGTCTGACATGGTGGTTGTGAGAGTGGTCCATCATTTTTGTGTTCTCAAATTAAAACAGCAGAGAGAAAAACAGGCAGGGACATCTAATCACCTTTCAAGAAGAGTCTCCAGGGAAGCAGAAAACAAGCTTGCTCCCTCCTCCTCCCTGTGGCTTCCTCTCACATATTTATACATGGCTATCATATCTCCTCTCAGCCTTCTCTTCTTCAGGCTAAACATGCCCAGCTCCCTAAGCCGCTCCTCATAGGGCTTGTTCTCCAGACCCTTGATCATTTTAGTCGCCCTCCTCTGGACACATTCCAGCTTGTCAATATCTCTCTTGAATTGTGGTGCCCAGAATTGGACACAATATTCCAGATGTGGTCTAACCAAAGCAGAATAGAGGGGTAGCATTACTTCCTTAGATCTAGACACTATGCTCCTATTGATGCAGGCCAAAATCCCATTGGCTTTTGAACTGGAATATATGGGAGTTTGGACTTAGCTAACCCAGCTTAAAGCAGATATTGTAGGTTTTTCTGCCTTGATATTCTGGGTTATATGGCTGTGTGGAAGGGCCCTTAATCTCTCATTGGAATTTCCTTTTGCACCACTTGACAAGCTTTGGATCTTGCTCTGCAGTATGGAACTGCAGGCCCTCCTCAAAGAGGAAAATTAGATCCGTAACACTTTGAATGTTTGTTCCTAGGTAGCAGGGCTGTGCGAGTTTCTGGGAAGATTCTTTGCATGCCTTCCTCCTGCCAAGGAGTTGCTGTGCATTTTGCCCCCAGGCAGGTTGGGTGACTGAGTGGGATGAGGCGGACGCCTCGCCTCTCCTGATGGAAAGGAGGGGAAGGCTGACGTCAGGTTCCCCAAGCCGTGCCAGGCAGGAGCAAAGCCCTGGTTCAACCAGTCGGCTGTTTATGGCAGGAAAGACATGCGCTGCAGGATCTGAAGCTGAGCTGGGCATTGCCAGCAGGAGGGCAAGAGTCTCCTTACTGTTGCACTCATAGTTTTCACATTTAGAATCGTAAAATCAGAGTTGCAAGGGATCCCAAGCGCCACCCAATCTGCCAGGGAGGAAGGGTCTGTCCAAGCTGTCCTTCCAGGTGGCCATTCAGCCTCAGTTTGTAAACTGCTGCAAAAAGAGACTCCGTTGCATGGTGGGTCCAAAGGTGTTCTTCTGTGCTTCCAATTTAGCTTTGGTCTCTGGTGGGAGACTTACAAGGGCACATCTTACAGTTCTAGTCCTTGAATGGAATCAATCCAGCGCTACTTTCTATCTAAATTCTACTTCAGTGAGCATGGACACAAAGGGAAATAGTTATTCTGAAATAACACTTTGTAGCATTTTTGTTGCTGCATTATAAATGTCATTTCCTAATTGCTTCTATCATAAAAACATGGAAAAAGTAGGGTTTTGTAGGCTTTCTGGGCTGCCTGGCCATGTTCCAAAAGCATTCTCTCCTGATATTTCACCTGCATTTCTGGCAGGCATCCCCAGAGGTTGTGAGGTCTGTTGGAAACTAGGAAAATGGGGTTTCTATATCTGTGGGATGTCCAGGGTAGGAGAAAGATTCCGGCCATGAAAACCTTTGAAAATACATGGAAAAGGTTTATTAAACTGCAAAAACTTTAGGTTCTTGTGGGTTTTTTCGGGCTATAGAGCCATGTTCTAGAGGCATTTCTCCTGACGTTTCGCCTGCATCTATGGCAAGCATCCTCAGAGGTGTGAGGTGTGCAAAAACTTTGTTGTTGTGGAACATCCTGCAGCACATTTTGCTCTATTTTTTCCATGAGTATCTCATTGAGTTTCAATCAACTCAATCTAGTTTCTGGCAGCCATAGAAACAAAGTTTCTGGAATGGAACAACTACTTTCAAAGTAAGGACCGCACAATTAAGCAGGAAATAATTGTGACTTTTATGAGCTGTATGGCCATGTTCCTGAAGCATTCACCCCTGACGTTTTGCCCACATTTGTGGCAGGCATCCTCAGAGGTTGTGAGGATGCCTGCCGTAGATGTGGGCGAAACATCAGGAGAGAATGCTTCTGGAACATGGCCATACAGCCCAGAAAACTAACAACAACCCAGTGATTCCGGCCATGAAAGCCTTTGACAACACAGGAAATAACTCTTTCAAACCAGGAACAGAAATTATGTAAATTTTGTTATGTAGTGAAATTAATGCAGGATCTTATAGTCGAAAGGGACCCTAAAGGTCATCCAGTCTAACCCTCATCTCCCAGGCAGGTAGACACAATCCAAGCCCTCTTGACAGATGGTCAGCTAGCCTTTGTTTGACATCCTCCAGATAAGGAGACTCCACTGGACTTCAAGGCTGCATATTTCACTGCCAAACAGCTCTTCAAGAGAGCCATTGACAAGCTGGAATGTGTCCAGAGGAGGGCAACTAAAATGATCCAGGGTCTGGAGAACAAGCCCTATGAGGAGTGGCTTAAGAAGCTGGGCATGTTTAGCCTGAAGAAGAGAAGGCTGAGAGGAGATATGATGAGAGCCATGTATAAATATGTGAGAGGAAGCCACAGGGAGGAGGGAGCAAGCTTGTTTTCTGCTTCCCTGGAGACTAGGACGCAAGGGAACAATGGCTTCAAACTACAAGAGAGGAGATTCCATCTGAACATGAGGAAGAACTTCCTGACTGTGAGAGCCGTTCAGCAGTGGAACTCTCTACCCCGGTGTGTGGTGGAGGCTCCTTCTTTGGAAGCTTTTAAACAGAGGCTGGATGGCTATCTGCCAGGGGTGCTTTGAATGCAATATTCCTGCTTCTTGGCAGAACAGGATTGGACTGGATGGCCCATGAGGTCTCTTCCAACTCTAGGATTCTAGGATTCTATGATTCTAGGTGAGGTCTGACCAAAGTAAAATAGAGCAAGTATGACTTTCCTCAATGTAGACACCATACTCTGCAGGCTAGAATCACATTGTCTTGTTAAATGGCTGCATCACACTCTTGGCTCCTGTTGGGCTTATGGTCCCTTAAGACTCCTAGATCCCTTTCTTGCGGACATGTTTCCAAGGCATCAGAGGGAGCTGGACCATTGTATCCCAGTGGCTCTCACACCCATAATTCTTGCCTCCCAGCAGATGAATGGCTGTCTTGTTTGGGGGAAATTGCTGCCTGCATTCCCCATCTGCCAGAATATCCTCCTTTCTAGGGAGGGGACGATAAGGTATGCTCAGGCTCAAGAAGACTTTGCCCTCTAGAAGCAAAGCCTCATTTTGCTTCTCACTACCTCTGAGGATGCTTGCCATAGATGCAGGCGAAACGTCAGGAGAAATGCCTCTAGAACATGGCCATATAGCCCGAAAAAACCCACAAGAACCTAGTGATTCCAGCCATGAAAGCCTTCGACAATACATCAAAGCCTCATTGTTGGGGATGGCGGCCCATGTTTTTGGGGAGAGCAGTGGTTGCAGCAGTGGTAACAACATTGGACCCGGTGGCACCGAAACAAGGACGCTGATGCCCTCGTCATCAGTCTTAATGGGGTGCAATTTCCCATGATAGATAGATAGCCATATTGGAATTGGTCCGGCTTTGGCCCCACCCGGGAGCAAAGTGCAAGAACCTTCCTATTCCCTTGCTGTCCTTTGTCCTCCCCCAATGTAGATATTAGGAGCTCATGCAGATTGGCAGCTCTAATCTGGATTGTTTGGAATGTGAGCCGCTTTGATTCTTGTTTGTGAATGTTATTTGTATTTATTTGTATTCCTTTTCCCTCAAAGCGTCTTATATCACTGAAAACGGTGTGATTTTTAATGAAAAACCTATAATGTATAAACATCGAAATGCAATTAAACGTTAACCACAGATGGTTAAAATCACCAAAAGCCATGGAAATGTTCCTCTTTGAAAGCCTGCTTGAATAGAAAATTTCCAGCCATTAAGAGGGGAAAGCAGGATAATGATGATGATGATGATGATGATGGTAATGGTTTTTTGACTGGACTTAATGTCAGGGGACAGACAACCTTTACCTTTTATCATGTCTCCTCTCAGCCTTCTCTTCTTCAGGCTAAACATGCCCAGCTCTTTAAGCCACTCCTCATAGGGCTTGTTCTCCAGACCCTTGATCATTTTAGTTGCTCTCCTCTGGAGGCATTCCAACTAATGGGGGAAGCCTCCCACAAGGGTGGTAAAACATCAAACATCTGGGCAATGTCCCCTGGGCAACCTCCTTGCGGACGGCCAATTCTCTGACACCAGAAGCGACTTGCAGTTTCTTGAAAAAACAAAACAAAACTCAGGGACTGCAACAACTGTGTTGTTGTTTGCCAGGATTCCTGGTCTGCCCTGAATGGCACTGGAATGCTTTCTACCTCAGATAGGTTGGAATGAGGTGGGACAGGGAGGGAAAGGAAGGGGAAAAGTAATGCCAGGGCTCTTGGGTGTGTGTTCCATTGTTCATTTGGTTTGCTATAGAATAATAGAATCAAAGAGTTGGAAGAGACCTCATGGGCCATCCAGTCCAACCCCATTCTGCCAAGAAGCAGAGATATTGCATTCAAATCACCCCTGACAGATGGCCATCCAGCCTCTGCTTAAAAGCCTCCAAAGAAGGCACTTCCACCACACTCTGGGGCAGAGAGTTCCATTGCTGAACATCTCTCACAGTCAGGAAGTTCTTCCTCATGTTCAGATGGAATCTCCTCTCTTGTAGTTTGAAGCCATTGCTCCTTTGTGTCCTGGTCTCCAGGGGAAGCGGAAAGCTTGCTCCCTCCTCCCTAGGACTTCCTCTCACGTATTTATACACGGCTATCATGTCTCCCCTAGCTTCTGCCAACCTAGCAGTTCGAAAACATGCAAATGTGAGTAGATCAATAGGTGCCGCTCCAGCGGGAAGGTAACGGCGCTCCACGCAGTCATGCCAGCCACATGACCTTGGAGGTGTCTATGGACAATGCCGGCTCTTCAGCTTAGAAATGGAGATGAGCACCACACCCCGGAGTCAGACATGACTGGACTTAATGTCAGGGGACAACCTTTACCATTTATCATGTCTCCTCCCAGCCTTCTCTTCTTCAGGCTAAACATGCCCAGCTCTTTAAACCGCTCCTCATAGGGCTTGTTCTCCAGAACCTGGATCCTTTGAGTCACCCTCCTCTGGACATAGCATTCCAGCTTGTCAACATCTCTCTTCAATTGTGGTGCCCAGAATTGGACACAGTGTGATTCCAGGTGTGGTCTGACCAAAGTAGAAGAGAGCATGGGGAGCATGACTTCCCTGGATCTAGGCACTAGACTCCTATGGATGCTTGTTGTCATTTGTGTAACATAGGGCTTGTTCTCCAGACCCTTGATAGTTTTAGTTGTCCTCTGGACACATTCCAGCTAATGAGAGAAGCCTCCCACAAAGATGGTAAAACATCAAACATCTGGGCAATGTCCCCTGGGCAACATCCTTGCAGATGGCCCATTCTCTGACACTAGAAGCGACTTGAAGTTTCTCAAAAAAAACAAAACAAAACTCAGGGACTGCCTGTCCATGCAACTGTGTAGTTGTGTGCCAGGATTCCTGGTCTGCCCTGAATGGCACTGGAATGCTTTCTACCTCAGATAGGTTGGAATGAGGTGGGACAGGGAGGGAAAGGAAGGGTAAAGTAATGCCAGGGCCCTTGGGTGTGTGTCCCATTGTGCATTTGGTTTGCTTTGGGTGACCCTTTTTGCCCCCGAGCCCTCTGGCAAGGAAGGTGGCTTTGCAAAGTTTCTGCATGCAGGCGGCTTTGCTTTGCGGTGGAGAGGGAGGGGAGGAGAGAAGCCCTGGCAAAGCTGCTGAGTAATTTGCTTAAACTTTGATAGTAGGTTAATCCCGGATTAAGGCAGGGCCTCTGCAGCATGTGAGGTAGGGACCCTTTCTTGCCTGCCGCCTGCTCCTTCTGACCGGCTTCCTCCTTCCTCATCTGTTGCAGGGCTCAGCGCCCCAGGGGCCCGTGACGCCAACGCCGCCGCCACCACCACCGGAGAGAGCCAGAGCCAGAGCGAGGGAAGGAGGAGTCTCCGGCAAGCACAGCTCACCCAACCAGCCAGTTCCGTGTGCTGGAGAGAGAAAGAGAGAGCAAGGGAATGCAAGCAGGTGGACTTTGTCCTCGCTGAAGGCTCCGGGACAGCTCCTTGGACGAAGGTTTCAAGCCGAAGGAAGAGAGACCACCCTCGCTGCTTGCTCAGCCCTCCTCGAAGGGGCACAGGCAAGGGTTTGGTTCTGCAACAAGAGCTTTGGAAACTCCTTGGGGCCTTTTCCTTCAGCGTAGGGACTCTGAGCCAAAACCTGGCCTGGAAAAGAAGGTGCAGGCAACTCTGGCAGAGGCAGGTAGACTTTGTCCTTGCTGAAGGTGCAGGCAACTCCTCGAAGCAAGGTTTCAGTTCAAGGGAGGGCAGAACACCTTCTCTTCTTGTTCTTTGCCCAGCTCTCTGTGCCTTTGGTGGAAGGCTTTGAAAGCACAGGAGGCACGAAGACGGGGATCTTGCTCCATAACAACTGCAACAACACAGCTTCCTGGCACTTTGGAGGCTCCTTGGGGGCGTCGCTTCATCTCAAAGAGATTCCAAGACAACACTCTAAAGCGTGGAAATGAAGGTGCAGAGTGGAAAAGTCAGAGGCCCTGCTAGGATTTAGTTCCATCACAACTGCAAGAGTACAACTACCTGGCCTTTTGGACATTCCTTGGGGCCATTTGCTTCGAGACTCCAAGACAAAACTCCAGAGCTCCTTTGAGACTGGAAAAGAAGGTGAAGAAGGACAGAGACAAGGATTTAGTTCCATAACAACTGCAAGAACACAACTACCTGGTGCTTTGGAAGTTCCTTGGAGCCATTTGCTTCATGTTGGAACTCTCAGCCAAAAGTCTGGAGCTCCTTTGAGAGTCTGTGACTTGGAAAGGAAGACACAGACCGCTTTGACGGAGGCTTGGAATGGCTCATCCGCCAGAGGAGACTTGCCCTCCTTGTCTGCTGTGTTCGGAGACCTCACCTCTGGAACCGAGGAGGTCACAGCCTGAGCGTTATCTAGGGAACGAGGTCTGTGTCTCAGCCTGAGCGGCAGTCATTCCAAGAGGTCACCTGGAGACCCGTCATCAGAGGCTGAGGATTAAAGCAGGGCCAAAGGACTTGGATTGAGACTTCCTTTCCATTCTTGGTTGGCAGTTACCTGGCGGAGGTGGCACTCGGGTGTGTGGTCCTTAAACTGGCTGTATTTGCAAGAAAGGGGTCGGCAAAGCCCTCGGGTAAGTCTCAGGAGGCAACGGACACGCAGCACCCCTGAGGTACCCAGTCCCAGGGGCACACACCTTGCAGGGAAGTTCCTGGATCTTGGCTCCTTTTCCCAGGTTGGGAACGGAGGAAAAGGCACCTGGCTCAGGTGGTGAAGCCCTTCAGGTGTTTAGGGTCCACTTAGGGATGGCTGCAACCTCGTCCAGCGGCTATGGCATTGCAGCAGGGCTTTGTGGCTGCCTCTCCCAACTCCAGAGGGGCTGGCGATGTGTGATGGGAGGCCAGGACCCTTGAAGTCCCCCGCTTCCCCCTCCGCTCCCACTCTCCCCCCGTCTCTCCTCAGCACTTCTGCCTGGTGCCCCGAACCCACATTCAGCCATGGCGGAGCACCTGGAGCTGCTGGCGGAGATGTCGGCGGTAGGCCGGATGGGCACCCAGGAGCGGCTGAAGCACGCCCAGAAGCGGCGCACCCAGCAGCTGAAGAAGTGGGCCCAGTTCGAGAAGGACATCCAGAGCAAGAAGGCCAAGGGGGAGAAGAGGAAGAAGACCACCAGCAGCAGCAGCACTGGCAAGGCAAGGCGCGTAGTCTTCCCCGAGAACGTCCGGCTCCTGGAGGCCGCCTGCCGCAACGATGTGCACGAAGGTAGGAACTGGTGGATATGTGGGTTTGTGTGCATGTAGATGGGGTGACTCTTAATACAAGCTGCCTTGTGCCAGGCTTCCATGTCCTGGAGTCCAGGGATAGTCTTGGGCATCTCCACGTCACGCGGCAAATCTGCAGCCACTTTTCTGCCTCATGGCACCTCCGGCTACCTGTCAGAAATAGAGCCCTGAACACAAACAAAGAATTTGAAAGACCTCAAGGCTTTTAGGGTAATTTTGACACACACATTATATATGTATACCCAAAAACACATATATACACAAATATGTGTGTGTATATATACATATTTATTTATTTACTGCATTTTTACTCCGCCTTTCTCATCTAAGGGGACTCAAGGCGGCTTACAGCTCTGGCACAAATTCAGTGCCGGTAAAAGCCAACAATCAACAGTAAAACGTAACCCACAGTTAAAAATACGTAAGACAGTATACATATTAAGAACATATAAGGTGCATAGTTCCATGAATCCGAGAACCTTGCTCATAATCCTTAATTCAGACCATATCGAAACTCATAGTAACGTATTCTTCGAACGCTCTTTAGCTTTTTTTCTGAAAGCCAGGAGGGAGGGGGCCTGCCTGATGCTGCTGCAGTTATTTTTTATTATTATGTATTTATTTGCGGTATTTATACCACCCTTCTCAACCCCACAGTGTTCCACAGCTGAGGATCCACCACTAAGAAGGCCCTGTCTTTCATTCCCACCAATCGCGCTTGCGAATAAGGTGGGACCGAGAGCAGTGTCTCTCCAGACGATCCGAAAGTTCTAGTAGGCTCATAAGAAGAGATAACGTTCAGACAGATAAGTTGGACCAGAACCGACCAGCACTTTAAATTGGGCTCAGTAGCATATTGGGTTGGCTAAAACTCATGTGTATGTGAGTGTGTGTGTGTATATATATATATATATATATATACACACACACACATATATATATATATACATACATATATATATATATATACACACACATACACGCACGCACGCGCACACACACACACGTGTGTGTGTGTGGGTGTGTGTATATACAGGCACTCCCCATGTAATGAACAAAAAAGGGTCTGTAGGTTTGTTCTTAAGTTGAATTTGATTGTAAGTTGGTACAGGCACATTTTAAAGTGTAACTCCAGCCATATATATCTCTATCTCTATCTATCTGTCTGTCTATCTACATCAGCGGTTCTCAACCTGGGGGTCGCGACCCCCAGGGGGTCGTTGGCCCATTTTCGGGGGGTCACGAAGTGTTCAAATTTGGGCATATTGAGTATTTGTGCCAAGTTGGGTCCAGATGTACAGTCGTTTGTGTTCACAGCGCTCTCCATATGTAGGTGAACTACATCTCCTGTAAACCATTATCAATTCCTCCCAGCCCCCTCCATATTTTCTGTTGGGCATTGGGGCTCTTTGTGCTACGTTTGTTCCAGGTCTATAATTTGTGGGGGTCTCAGTGGTCTGTGGAACTCAGAGGTGAATTGGTTGAAGGTACTTCAAATCCCATCATCCATTGTCCATACTGTTTTGTGATCAGTCACTATGCTTTAACTATGTTCAATTTATAACAATGAAAATACATACTGCACATCGGATGTTTCCATTATGCTTCATAAGAGTAGCAAAATTACCGTTATGAAGTAGCAATGAAAATATGGTTAGGGGTCACCACAACATGAGGAACTTCATTTAGGGGTCACGGCATTAGAAAGGCTGAGAACCACTGATCTACATACATACATACATATATACACAAATGAATTTGGCCCACCATATATATATATGTATTTATGTGGATGTGTGTATATATACAGGCACTCCCCAAGTAATGAACAAAATACTGTCTGTAGGTTTGTTCTTAAGTTTAATTTGATTGTAAGGAGGAACAGGCACATTGTAATGTGTAGCTCCAGCCATCTGTATCTATATCTATATCTGTTTATCTATACATACACATACACATACATACATACATATACACACACACACGCAAACACACATACATATATAATTTGGATAGCATAAGGAAGGGTTCACACCCCTGTGGTGTTGGTTTTGCAGTCTGTGCCACTGTTCAGAAGATCTCACCTTGCCTTCTGTCCCTGTGACAACTGGATTTTTGAAAAAATTGGCTTGTTGTGGAAGGAAGGATTGGTGAGAAAACTTCATTGGGGACTCCTTTCCCCATGATAATGACTATTCCAGGAGTGGATTCCCCTTCCTTCCGAGGGATAGATTCTCTCACTTCCTTTTGTCTCAGACCCACTCATAACTAAGTTGTTTGTAAGCCGGATGCAAGAGGGCTCTGCACCTTAACTGAAATGTGCATTTGCAACTCTTGAGATTCTCACACGGCACTGTTAAAAAGTTGGCATCTCACTTTAAACCTTATGTCTGCCCCCTATGGAATCTTGGGATTTGTAGTTTAGGGAAGGGGCTTTAAAATTCTCCACCTGAGAGTTCCCGGGCCTCCCTCAACTACAAGTCCCAGAATCCTCCAGGAGAGAGCCTTTAGATTGAAAGTGGGGTGCCGACTCTTTAAGGTATTTATTTATTTATCGTGTCAGGAGCAACCAGACAGATGTATTACATTTTTAACAAACAAACAAACAAACAAACAAACAAACAAACAAACAAAACACAAAGTTTGCAAGCTTGGTAGTGGATTAAATGTCCTTTGACCAGTATCTGGCCACTTGGAGTGCCTCTGGTGTTGCTGCAAGGAGGTCCTCCATGGTGCATGTGGCAGGGCTCAGGGTGCATTGCAGCAGGTGGTCAGTGGTTTGCTCTTCTCCACACTCACATGTCAAAGATTCCACTTTGTGGCCCCATTTGTTGAGGTTGGCTCTGCATCTCGTGGTGCCAGAGCGCAGTCTGTTCAGCGCCTTCCAAGTTGCCCAGTCCTCTGTGTGCCCAGGGGGGAGTCTCTCATTTGGTATCAGCCATTGGTTGAGGTGCTGGGTTTGAGCCTGCCACTTTTGGACTCTCACTTGCTGGGGTGTTCCAGCGAGTGTCTCTGTAGACCTTAGAAAACTATTTCTTGATTTGAGTCGTTGACGTGCTGGCTGATACCCAAACTGAGGATGAGCTGGAGATGTCTCTGCCTTGGTCCTTTCACTATTGGCTGCTACTTCCCAGCGGATGTCAGGTGGTGCAATACCGGCTAAGTAGTGTAATTTCCCCAGTGGTGTGGGGCGCAGGCACCCCATGATAATGTGGCATGTCCCATTAAGAGCCACATCTGCTGTTTTAGAGTGATGAGATGTGTTCCACACGGGGCATGCATACTCAGCAGCATACTCTTACTCTTTAAGGTGTAATGGGATCATCTCTTTGAGGTTTCTGCCAGAGAGGATTCCTCCTTTTGCAGGCCAGACCAGACCAGAAGGCAGTCCATGGAAGCCCCATGCTCTTGGCCAACCCCAACATTACAAAGGATTGTAGGGAGAAATCCTTCACAACCTCTCAGTGCTGCCAGTTGGAGAAGACAATGCTCTCATTATTTCCGTCCCAGTTTTTCAAACAGGCACCAAGTGGTTGGGAAGAGTGGATTAATGGCTTGAACGGGCATACAGGCCCCTTCCGCTGTCCATCCTGGGCAGCCAAACCACCTGGTCAAGAGGGGATGGGGCCACCCAGGAAGGAAATGGGTGAGGGGAAGTCATACCTATGGGCTTAGAGAGCTCTGAACCTGGGCATACCCTTAGTAAGAGGCGAGGATATGAATATTGGGGTGTTGTGTGGTTTCCAGGCTGCCTGGCCGTGTTTTAGCAGCATTTTCTCCTGGCCTTTTGCCTGCATGTGTGGCTGGAATCTCCAGAGGATCTGATGATGGTCAAGCAAGTGGACCGTATATACCAGTGGAAATGCACAAGGGAGGACCTCCTTGCAGCAACACCAGAGGCACTCCAAGTGGCCAGATACTGGTCAAAGGACATTTAATCAACTACCAAGCTTGCAAACTTTGTGTTTTGTTTGTTTGTTTGTTTGTTTGTTTGTTTGTTTGTTTGTTAAAAATGCAATACAACTGTTTGGTTTGCTCCTGACATGATAAATAATACCTGTGGAATGCCCAGGGTGGGAGAAAGAACCAATTTATTTATTATTATTTATTTACAGCTTTTATATTCCGCCCTTCTCACCCCGCAGGGGATTCACGGCGGATTACAGTGTACACACATATATGGCAAACATTCAATGCCAATTTTTGACATACAAACATATACAGACATACACAGAGGCTATTTAACTTTTTCTGGCCGCCAGGGGAGCTGTCGCTTTCCTCGTCCATCTGCGACGCTGATGAAGCACTTCCGCAGCACTTCCGCATTCCCCGCATGCTTCCCCGCTGGAATGCTTTACTGGAGTCTTCTTTATGGCCTCATAAATTAGTTAATTTAGCCTCCCCACATTTTTTAAGGTGGTACCTAATTTTCCTACTTGACAGATGCAACTGTCTTTTGGGTTGCAAAGGTCGACAACAGGCTACACACAATTGGTTGGAAACCCACTCCAACCCGGGCTGGCTTCGAACTCATGACCTTTTGGTCAGAGTGATCTTAATCCAGCTGACACTCAGCCATCTGTGCCACAATCCCAGTGCCTATGTCTACAAAACAAGTGTGAAGGGTGCAAGCTTGGGTTGTTGTAAGTTTTTCGGGCTATATGGCCATGTTCTAGAAGCATTTTCTCCTGACGTTTCGCCTGCATCTATGGCAGGCATCCTCAGAGGCTGTGAGAGCTGTTCAGTAGTGGAACTCTCTGCCCCGGAGTGTGGTGGAGGCTCCTTCTTTGGAAGCTTTTAAACAGGGGCTGGATGGCCATCTGTCAGGGGTGATTTGAATGCAATATTCCTGCTTCTTGGCAGTGGGATCCATCCATTAGCATGTGAGGAACTGAGAAGATTGCTTTTGTTCCCAACAATATGGATATTGTGCCCATTCTTGTGCCTGCCTTTGCCCCAGAGTTTCCTCTTTTCCTTCCTCTTCCTTGAACATGGATGTGCTTTGTGGCCTGTGTGTGAGTCAGGGGCTTAGCTTCAAGAAAGCTTGATAAGGTCCATCTGAATAACATAAAAGCAGTCTGGCACACTAACATTCTGTCAAATGCAGATAGGCCCCTGTTGCACATGGAAGCACTTGCACATTGCACATGGGCATAAATATTGTAAAGGGGTCGTTAAACTGCTGCCACCAATTGTAACGACCGTTTTAATGCCACCGAATGCCACCAATTGTGAAGGTGCGCGTGGTAAAGCACCCACCGCCACCTAATCTATGAGGGAAGCCAGGCAACAATCAATATCAGCCTAGGAAGTATTTTATAAAGGGACTGTTTCTGGCTGACTTTATTATTGCAGGCTGTTCAACTTAGAAGAAACTGTATCAGGCAAGACTTGAGGAGAACAGTAACAAGTTTATTTTAACAGCAGTATAATAAGTTTAACTGTTTCTTCAAAAGAGGCACAAATCTTGATGGTTACAATAGTAATGTTTCATGAGTAATCTCAGGCACAGTCTTCAAGAAGTTTCTTTAAGCAGATGTAACCCTTCTGGACAACTGCCCTAATATAACAACTAAGCTAAAAGGCTTATTTTCACAGAATTCCCTATAGCACACTGGCTACAGACACATTCCCTGAATCTCTACCTAGAGACTCAGTGTAGCTCTCCGGTCACTGACTAACTCCCTGTTTCTCCCACTAGAGAAGTCAGGCCTTTCCTGTAGCTCACCGGCTTACAACTACATTCCCTGAATCTCCACCCTGAGACTCAGTGTTCTCTCAGTAGCTCTCCGGCCACTGACTGACTTTTTAAAACACAGCTGCCTCATGAAGAGGCAGTTGGCTCCGCCCCTGTTGCTATGGCAACTCAGCTAACACCAAGCCACCCTCTCCCACAAAACATAATCTCCCATACTTACCATCCCTGAACCACTGTCCAAACTACACATAACCAAAGAAATAAAACTTACACATCGTCACACATATGAATCTGGTCATGCATTCGGTTTCTCAGTTGGCCCCTGACACATTGGGAATAAAACCCCCTACTGCTTCCCCAGATCAGATAGCTTTACAAAACACCACCTTAGCACACTTAATGCGTAATCCCATGTGCAGAATTTTCAGTTCCTCTACTTCAGTTTGGGTTTATTTATTTATTATTTATGTATTTACTACACTTCTATCCCGCCCTTTTCAGCCCAAAGGCAGCGTACAGACTGGGAACATTAGATGCCGAACACACATAAATACATCATTTAAAACAGATTTAATCACAATTAAAACTTGTGCGCCAGCTGCGCCCGTACCTTGGGAAGTCAGACTTGGCCACGGTGGTCCACGCTCTTGTTTACATCTAGGATAGACTACTGCAACGCACTCTATGTGGGGTTGCCTTTGAAGACTGTTCGGAAGCTTCAAATAAGCCACATCGTAAGCCGCATCGAGTCCTTTGGGAGATTTTGCGGGGTATAAATAAAGTTAATAAATAAATAAAATAAATAGTCCAGCGAGAGGCAGCCAGGTTAATAACTGGGGCAGCATACAGGGAGCATACAATTCCCATGTTACGCCAGCTCCACTGGCTGCCAGTTTGCAACCGAGCCAATTCAAAGTGCTGGCTTTGGCCTATAAAGCCCTAAACGGCCCTGATCCAAATTACCTGTCCGAACGCATCTCCCCCTATGAACCATCACGGAGATTAAGATCCTCCAGGGAGGCCCTGCTTTCAGTCCCGCCATTGTCACAGGTACGATTGGTGGGAACGAGAGACAGGGCCTTCTTGGTGATGGCTCCCTGGCTATGGAACTCCCTTCCTGATGAGATCAGGTTGGCCCCCTCTCACCTGTCCTTTAGAAGGATGGTAAAAACTTGGCTGTGGGACCAAGCTTTCGGGACAGGACAATAAAGCAGCAATAGGAAAGATGACCAGGCCAATTAGATTTGATGCTGATGATTAGGACGGTTTTAAATGGAGTATTTTAATATTTTAATAAGTGTTTTTAACGTTTATGTACGTGTATATGAATATGTGTCCCGGCATTGAATGTTTGCCGTATATATGCTGTGCTCCGCCCTGAGTCCCCTGAGTCGGGGTGAGAAGGGCGGAATAGAAATGTTTTAAATAAAATAAATAAATAATAAAATTCATAATAAAATAGTTCAATGACATTGTTAAGCCATTCCATATTCATTCACAATACCGGGTTGTCTGGTTACAATGAGGTTCCAAAAGCTTGCTCGAAGAACCAGGTTTTCACTCTTTTCCAAAAGGTCAGGAGGGAGGGGGCCAGTCTAATCCCAGGAAGGGAGTTCCACAGCCGAGGAGCCACCACTGAGATGGCCCTGTCTCTCGTACCTGCCAAGTGTGCCTGTGAGGCAGGCGGGACTGAGAGCAGGGCCTCCCCAGATGATCTTAAATTCCTGGAAGGTTCGTAAGGGGAGACTTGTTTGGATAGGTATGTTGGACCGGAACCATTTAGGGCTTTATAGGCTAAAGCCAGCACTTTGAATTGTGCCCGGTAGTAAATTGGGAGCCAGTGGAGCTGGTGCAACAGCAGAGTTGCGCATCCTTTTTCTGGATTTCCAAAATACTCCAAAATCTGAAGTGGGCAATGAATCTTGACATTTGGGAGTTGTAGTTTTTTTACTTTATTTCTATACAGCTTTTCTCAGACCTCAGGCAACTCAAAGCGGTGACTTGTAGTTCATCACAGAGCATTCTGAACCCCACCAACAATAGAATTGGGCCAAACCTCCCACAGAGAACTCCCATGACCACCAGAGTGGGCCACAGCAACGCATGGCAGGGGACAGCTAGTAATAATAATAATAACAACAACAACAACAATAATAATAACGACTTTCATAGAATCATAGAATCATAGAATCAAAGAGTTGGAAGAGATCTCATTGGCCATCCGGTCCAACCCCATTCTGCCAAGAAGCAGGAATATTGCATTCAAATCACCCCTGACAAATGGCCATCCAGCCTCTGTTTAAAAGCTTCCAAAGAAGGAGCCTCCACCACACTCCGGGGCAGAGAGTTCCACTGCTGAACGGCTCTCACAGTCAGGAAGTTCTTCCTAATGTTCAGATGGAATCTCCTCTCTTGTAGTTTGAAGCCATTGTTCCATTGCGTCCTAGTCTCCAGGGAAGCAGAAAACAAGCTTGCTCCCTCCTCCTCCTTGTGGCTTCCTCTCACATATTTATACATGGCTATCATATCTCCTCTCAGCCTTCTCTTCTTCTTCAGGCTAAACATGCCCAGCTCCTTAAGCCGCTCCTCATAGGGCTTGTTCTCCAGACCCTTGATCATTTGAGTCGCCCTCCTCTGGACACATTCCAGCTTGTCAATATCTCTCTTTATTTGTATCTTGCCTCCATCTCCCAAAAAGGGGCTTGGGGTGGCTAACAAGGCACTGCAAGAGTAGTATAAACATCAATGGTGCATGAGTATAAAACAATATCACATGAAAGTTATAGCAACCACTATCAACACATATAATAAAATATACAATTTAAAACACTTTTCATCACTGGTTAAAACTATCTGCTCAAGGGATGCTCATCATATATAGCAGTGGTTCTCAGCCTTCCTAATGCTGCGAGCCCTAAATACAGTTCCTCATGTTGTGGTGACCCCCCAACCATAAAATTATTTTCATTGTTACTTCATAAATGTAATTTTGCTACTATTATGAATTGTAATGTAATATCCGATATGCAGGATGTATTTTCATTCACTGGACCAAATTTGGCACAAATATCCAATATGCCCAAATTTAGATACTAGTGGGGTTGGGGGAGGGACTGGTTTTATCATTTGAGAGTTGTACTTGCTGGGATTTATAGTTCATCTACAATCAAAGAGCATTCTGATCTCCACCAATGGTGGGACTGAACTAATCTTGGCACACAGGACTCCCATGACCAACATAAAACACTAGCAGGATTTGATGGGCATGGATCTTGAGTTTGGGACTTGTAGTTCACCTACATCTGTGGACTCAAACAATGATGGATCAGGACCAAATTTGACACAAATACTCAATATGCCCAAATGTGGAGTTTGGGGGAAATAGACCTTGGCATTTGGGAATTGTAGTTGCTGGGATTTATAGTTCACCTACAATCAAAGAGCATTCTGAACCCCACCAACAATAGAATTGGACCTAACTTTCCACATGTAACCCAGATGACCAAGAGAAAATACTGTGTTTCCTGATGGTCTTTGGCGACCCCTTGGATACCCTCTCGCGACCCCCCCCCCAGGGGTCCCGACCCCCAGGTTGAGAAACACAGCTATATAGGATTTTGGCCAGTGAATATGGGTACAATTATGGGTTGTGTTGTTGTTGTTGCTAGCTTTCAAGACATGAGAGTGAGAAACCTGAATTCATTTTACTGGTGGTGTGGTGCTCCTGACCAGTTCCTCCTGAACAACCAGAAGGGCTGTGTAGAGGCCAGCTCTGCTACCACGTTACATGGAAACACACTTGGCAAGCCTGCCATCTTGTCCTAAGCCCTTCCTGTTCCTCATTTGCTTGGGAGCAACATGTGTTCGATAATGGTCGTGGAAAGACACCATGAGTTAAGGAGATTTAAGTCCTGCTTGGGAATCGCCTCTTTAGTTCTGAAACCTTAGGGGCCATCTGTCCCTGTGTCCTTGGGAGGATCAGTCTGATCTTCGGTGGCATAATAGATGAGATGGGGCTACCAATTAGGAAGATTCGAGCCAAGGGTTTCCTAATTTGTAGTTCCATCTCATCTGCTCTGAACCCATTGAATGTTTTTAATCCAATTGTTCTCTAAACTTCTGCCCAACCCACTTCTGGCCCACTATATGGAAATAATGAGAAGGACAAATGTCATGGGGTCTATCTTTGTATGAACTTGTGTTCAATCATATTGAAAGCCCCAAACTATTTTATTTATTTATTTATTATTTCGGGTGCTTCTACCCCGCCCTTCTCAACCCCCGAGGGGGGACTCAGGGCGGCTTACAACCGGCACAATTCGATGCCAACAATTCAACACATAAATTACATAACAGCAGTAGTTAAAACAATCAATTAAAACAATAATTAAAAGCCAATCTAGTGGCCAACGTTCACTGAGTTCTGATATCCGTAAGTCCATTCAGCATTACCATAGTCCTTTCCAATTTCTGGTCGTCATTATCTTGTCAGTCTGCCAGATTACCCAAAGGCCTGGTCCCATATCCATGTTTTCAGCTTCCTTCTGAAGGAGAGGAGGGATGTTGATGACCTAATTTCCCCAGGGAGTGAGTTCCACAGGCGAGGGGCCACCACCGAGAAGGCCCTGTCCCTTGTCCCCACCAGCCTGACTTGTGATAGAGGCGGGGCCAAGAGCAGGGTCTCCCCTGAAGATCTTAAACTCCGAGGTGGGACATAGAAGGAGATACGTTCAGACAGGTACGCTGGACTGGAACTGTATAGGGTTTTATAGGTCAAACAAGCACTTTGAATTGTGCTCGGAACTGGATCGGTAGCCAGTGGAGCTGACATAACTATTTGGGACTTTGATACTTGAGGAGGCATCTCTCCCTATATAGAGATGGGTTGAACTCTGCAAGGCATTGAGAAGGTCTTCTTCTGTATCCCACCATTCAGTTCCTTGCTTTGTCTGAAGATGTAGGCGCAGGGCCTTCCCAGTTGTGGCATCCAGCTATGTTGTTCATTGCTTCTTTTGGGGGACAAGTCAAAGCATATATTGCCTGGGATGAGGATCCCTTCCATTGTTCTTGGGAGAGCTGAAAGGCTGCTGTGGTTCTTGCTGCAAGGAGCTTGAACATCTTTGTTGGAGTTCAGCCTGTGATTGTGTCTAATGATCAGGGTGCTCTGGATGTTGGGAATGACAGTGCTGTTTTTAATGATGAGGGTGTTTTAGATGCAGAGAATGACAATGGGATTCTTGTTCAAAGTGGCTTTGCTGATGAGAATGTTCCTGAAGAGTTTGGAGATGATGGTATGGTCTCTGAAAGAGGGCCTGAATTGTTACCAGAGAATTCCCAGGACTTTGCGCCTGAGAAAAGCTCGGCACCTGGCCCAGCTGCAGAAATTAATGCACCAGAAGATAGAAAATAGAACAGACAAACACACCAATCTCTCCGGCGTTCTGCCAGGCTGAGAGAGAAATTGATAAGAGAGTCAAGGCTGCAGAGGAATCCTTTTCTGGTGGCTTGGGATATAGAGTAGATTAGGGGCTAAAAGTGCCAAGTACAGAATCTGTAGCCAGATGAAGCAACATTGGGATTGAGTTAAGACATTTGTCCTGAACCTTGTAGCCTTGCCTTGGATAGATTCGAGTAATGCCTTGTTTGATTTTTTGATTCAAGTTTGGAGTTTTACCTTGGAAGTTCCTGTGTTAGTTTTTCATGAACTCTGATGGACTTATTTCCTGGATTATTTGTCCTTGTTTATCTTTTTACCTACTTGGATTTACCTATTTCAATGAAGTGTTTTTACTGCTAATGCCTTATTATCTTCAATAAACTGCTTGCATTTTTACTCAGCTGTGTGGTGTCTTAAAGTCAGAGGGCTTTTCCTGGCCTGGAGTACAACAATCTTTTTAGAATTTGTGAACAGTTTGCTTCTGCTTTCAGTAAACAGAGCAAAGGAAGCAGAGGACTTTTTTAAAAAAAAATGCAGGATCTTTTTATTTGCACATCTTTATTGTCTGTACACACCTTTATCCTCCAGGATGGAAAGGCGGGGTGAAAATTAAAAGTCTCCTGCTGCCATGGGACTTCTCGCTTAATTCTGCAAGGAAGCCTTTTGTACCTGAGAACACTGTAATTATGCCTCTGCTGCTCCCTTTGCTCTGTTTATTGAAGGCAAGACAGAAACAAACCTTTCACAACTTCTAAAAAGAGGCTTAACTTCCAAGTGGCAAGTGTGGCGTAATGTACAATCACGCATAGTTCACAGACTGCTTTGCCAGAGAAAGAAAATATGCCACACGGATGATCAATAAAGAACAAGTAGTTTACTCTTCGTAATACAGAACAACATACACAATCACTGGATCAGTTGCATCGACTCACATAATGGCCTTTTAGAGAGATTTAAAATGGTCTTTCTTTGTCCATTTGGAGAAACTCCTTCCAGCAGTTCATGCTAGTTTTGACCTACAAAACCCTATACGGCTCCGGCCCAGCGTACCTGTCCAAACGCATCTCCTTCTACATCCCGCCTCGGAGTTTAAGATCTTCTGGGGAGGCCCTGCTCTCGGCCCCACCTCTATCACAAGTGAGGTTGGTGGGGACGAGGAGCAGGGCCTTCTCGGTGGTGGCCCCTCGCCTGTGGAATTCGCTTCCCGGGGAAATTAGGTCATCGACATCCCTCCTCTCTTTTAGAAGGAAACTAAAAACATGGATATGGGACCAGGCCTTTGGGTAACCTGGCAGACAGACAAAGGACAATGACGACTAGAACTGGATAGGATTATGACAATGCGGAACGAACTTACGGATTTTGAGCTTGGCGAACGTTAATCACTAGATTGGTTTTTATTAGTTGTACTGTATTTATTTATTTATTTATTTATTTATTTATTTACTTTACTTATATACCGCTGTTCTCAGCCCGAAGGCGACTCACAGCGGTTCACAACAAATAAGAACAGCAAAAAATCAATGCTACAGTGTAAAAACAGTTAACAACCTAACATATTACATAATTAATAAACAATTACTACAATAACCATTCACTATTCACTATCGTCTCATCATCAAAAACATGATCCAGATTCGTCATCCATTATTCCCTTCCAATGTTCATTAACCAATCATTGCACTAATTATTCGAACGCTTGCTCAAACAGCCAGGTCTTCACTTTCCTGCGGAATACCATTAGAGATGGTGCTAGTCTAATGTCGGTAGGAAGGGCATTCCACAGCCGAGGAACCACCACCGAGAAGGCCCTATCTCTCGTCCCCGCCAGCCGTGCTTGAGAAGCAGGTGGGATCGAGAGCAGGGCCTCCCCGGAAGATCTCAAAGTCCTGGTGGGTTCATAGGCAGAGATGCGGTCGGATAGGTAGCTTGGGCCGGAACCGTTTAGGGCTTTAAAGGCCAACGCCAGCACTTTGAATTGAGCCCGGTAGCAAATCGGTAGCCAGTGGAGTTGGCGCAGCAGGGGGGTTGTATGCTCCCTGCGCTCCGCTCCTGTTAAAATCATGGCTGCCGAGCGTTGGGCTAGGTGAAGCTTCTGAGCCATCTTCAAAGGCAACCCCACGTAGAAAGCGTTGCAGTAGTCTATACGGGATGTAACCAGAGCGTGGACTACCGTGGCCAAGTCAGACTTCCCAAGGTACAGGCGCAGCTGGCGCACAAGCTTTAGCTGTGCAAATGCTCCCCTGGTCACCGCCGAAACCTGGGGTTCCAGGCTCAGCGATGAGTCCAGGGTCACACCCAAGCTGCGAACCTGCGTCTTCAGGGGGAGTGCGACCCCATCCAACACAGGCTGTAACCCTATGCCCTGTATAACGGGATTGTTTTAATTGTTTTATAATTGTTGCTGCTATGTATTTTATCTTACTATGTGTATTACTGGCATCGAATTGTGCCTTTTGTAAGCCGCCCTGAGTCCTCCTTCGGGGGTTGAGAAGGGCAGGGTAGAAATACTCAAAATAAATAAATAAATAAATAAATAAATGAGGCAAGAGCACACTCCAAAAAACGTCTCTCACTCTGCAAGCACTGGCACAGCTCAAGCCTGAATAATGTAACAGTAACCTAAACTCCCAGGCTCAGCTAGCTCCCTGGGTGTAACCCAACCAATCAGCTTCGTGCTTCTTATTTTACAACTAGCTGTACCCACCACACGTTGCTGTGGCCAAACCTCCCACCCTCTTTCTCTTCTTTCTTTCTCTCCTTCCTTCCAACCCTTTTTCCTTCTTTCCCTTTTTTCATTCTTTCTTTCTCTCCTTCCTTCTCTTCTCTTCTTCTCTTCCTTCCCTCCTGTTTTTCCCTTCCTCTTTCTCCCCTTTCATAGAATCATAGAATCATAGAATCAAAGAGTTGGAAGAGACCTCATGGGCCATCCAGTCCAACCCCATTCTGCCAAGAAGCAGGAATATTGCATTCATAGAATCCTAGAATCAAAGAGTTGGAAGAGACCTCATGGGCTATCCAGTCCAACCTCCTGCCAAGAAGCAGGAATATTGCATTCAAATCACCCCTGACAGATGGCCATCCAGCCTCTGCTTAAAAGCTTCCAAAGAAGGAGCCTCCACCACACTCCGGGGCAGAGAGTTCCACTGCTGAATGGCTCTCACAGTCAGGAAGTTCTTCATCATGTTCAGATGGAATCTCCTCTCTTGTAGTTTGAAGCCATTGTTCCACGTCCTAGTCTCCAGGGAAGCAGAAAACAAGCTTGCTCCCTCCTCTCTGTGGCTTCCTCTCACATATTTATACATGGCTATCATATCCCCTCTCAGCCTTCTCTTCTTCAGGCTAAACATGCCCAGCTCGTTAAGCCGCTCCTCGTAGGGCTTGTTCTCCAGACCTTTTATCATTTTAGTCTCTCTCCTCTGGACACATTCCAGCTTGTCAATATCTCTCTTGAATTGTGGTGCCCAGAACTGGACACAATATTCCAGATGTGGTCTAACCAAAACAGAATAGAGGGGTAGCATGACTTCCCTAGATCTAGACACTAGGCTCCTGTTGATGCAGGCCAAATTCCCATTGGCTTTTTTTGCCGCCACATCACATTGTTGGCTCATGTTTAACTTGTTCCCCACGAGGACTCCAAGATCTTTTTCACACGTACTGCTCTCGAGCCAGGCATCCCCAATTCTGTATCTTTGCATTTCGTTTTTCCTGCCAAAGTGGAGTATCTTGCATTTGTCACTGTTGAACTTCATTTTGTTAGTTTTGGCCTATCATCTCTAATCTGTCAAGATCGTTTTGAATCCTGCTCCTGTCCTCTAAAGGGAAGGAAGAAGGAGAGGCAAGCCTCCAAGATGCTGGGTTGCCAGGGCAGGCTGGCAATGTGGGCTGTGCCCTGCCACCCTGAAAAGGCGGCCACATTCCTTTCTCCCGCTTCAGCAAAGCGTCCAACCACAGGTATGCGCCTCTTTCCAAAGGCTCAGCCTCTTTGCCGCTCTGCTGTTGTGCCTGTTCCTCCTGTGCCACATCTTTCTCAAAGGAGTGCTTGAGATGGGAGGGAAAAGAAGCAAGTAGAGCAGGAAAAGGCCAATTCCAAACCTCTGGGATGCCTCATCCAGAATTTCCAGATCCAGAATGCTCCAAAATTGCCCAAATGGGTGCCTGAGAGAGTGGGTGCTTTTGCGTGCGTGCAGGAAATTCACCTTCCTGCACAAAATGATAGAACATATTGCATAAAATTACCTTCGGGGTGTGTATGTAGTGTGTATACAAAATATCAATGCAATACATGTTTAGACTTTGATCCCCTCTCCAAGATATGCATATGCAAATGCAGGCATTCCTAAATCCAAGAGAGATCCCAAAATCCAAAGCTTTTCGTATTTTAATGTATTGTCGAAGGCTTTCATGGCCAGAATCACTGGGTTGTTGTAGGTCAGTGGTTCTCAACCTTCCTAATGCCGCGACCCCTTCATCCAGTCCTTCAAGTGGTGGTGACCCCCAACCATAACATTTTCGTTGCTACTTCATAACAGTCATTTTACTACTGTTATAAATCATAATGTAAATATCTGATATGCAGGATGTATTTTCATTCACTGGACCAAACTGGGCACAAATACCCAAGACGCCCAAATGTGAATGCTAGTGGGGTTGGGGGAGGATTGATTTTGTCATTTGGGAGTTGTAGTTGCTGGGATTTATAGTTCACCTATAATCAAAGAGCATTCTGAACTCCACCAGCGATGGATTTGAACCAAACTTGGCTCCCATGGCAAGTGGAAAACACTGGAAGGGTTTGATGGGCATTGACCTTGAGTTTGGGAGTTGTAGTTCACCTATATCCAGAGAGCACTGTGGACTCATGCCATGGTGGATCTGGACCAAACTTGGCACGAATACTCAATATGCCCAAATGTGAACACTGGTGGAGTCTGGGGAAAATAGATCTTGACATTTGGGAGTTGTAGTTGCTGGGATTTATAGTTCATTACAATCAAAGAACATTCTGAACTCCACCAACGATAGAATTGGGTCCAAATTCCCACATGGAATCCCCATGACCATCAGAAAATACTGTGTTTTCTGATGGTCTTTGGCGACCCCTCTGACACCCCCTCGGGACCTCCTCAGGGGTCCTGACCCCCAGGTTGAGAAACACTGTTGTAGGTTTTTGGGGCTATATGACCGTGTTCTAGAAGCATTTTCTCCTGATGTTTCGCCTGAATCTATGGCAGGCATCCTCAGAGGTAGTGAAGTCTGACCTCTAAGGATGCCTGCCATACATGCAGACGAAACATAAAAATAGTAGTAATAATAATAATAATAATAAAAACTTTATTTATACCCCGCTACCGTCTCCCAAGGGACTCGGTGCGGCTTACATGAGGCCGAGCCCACAATACATCAATACATGCAATAACAACCACAATGCAAAGCAAAACACAAATACTAATACAAGGCAATTAAAATAAAACTCATACATAAATAGCGTAAACATTGAACAATAGCACAAAACACATTTAACATCGGGAGGAAATGCTTCCAGAACATTGCCATACAGCCCGAAGAACCTACAACAACCCATTTCCTATTTTGGACTGCCTGACTAGGGGATTCTGGGAATTGCAGTCCAAACATAAGTCTTGGTGCCATCCCGGGGTGCAGCTTCCAGGTGGCATCCAAGAAAGTTCTTGCCTACCTTTTTAGCTATAGACTGCCTTTGTTAGCAAGGATGATGGCTTGTTGGGTGTGGATCCAACAAGCCATGAAGTTCAGAAGTGACAAATGCAAGATACTCCACTTAGGCAGAAAAAATGAAATGCAAAAATGCAGAATGGGGGACAATGCCTGGCACGAGAGCAGTATGTGTGAAAAAGATCTTGGAGTCCTCGTGGACAGCAAGTTAAACATGAGCCAACAATGTGATGTGATGTGGCGGCAAAAAAGCCAATGGGATTTTGGCCTGCATCAAGAGGAGCCTAGTGTCTAGATCTAGGGAAGTCATGCTCCCCATGCTCTATTCCGCCTTGGTTAGACCACACCTGGAATATTGTGTCCAATTCTGGGCACCACAATTCAAGAGAGATATTGACAAGCTGGAATGTGTCCAGAGGAAGAGGGTGACTGAAATGATCAAGGGTCTGGAGAACAAGCCCTATGAGCTGGGCATGTTTAGCCTGAAGAAGAGAAGGCTGAGAGGAGACATGATCATAGCCATTGATCAATATGTGAGAGGAAGCCACAGGGAGGAGGGAGCAAGCTTGTTTTCTGCTTCCTTGGAGACTAGGACGCAATGGAACAATGGCTTCAAGCTACAAGAAAGGAGATTCCATCTGAACATGAGGAAGAACTTCCTGACTGTGAGAGCCGTTCAGCAGTGGAACTCTCTGCCCCGGAGTGTGGTGGAGGCTCCTTCTTTGGAAGCCTTTAAACAGAGGCTGGATGGCTATCTGTCGGGGGTGCTTTGAATGCAATTTTCTTGCTTTTTGGCAGAATGGGGTTGGACTGGATGGCCCAGGAGGTCTCTTCCAACTCTATGATTCTATGATTCTATGACTAGGGGATTCTGGGAATTGCAATCCAAACATAAGTCTTGGTGCCATCCTGGGCTGCAGCTTCCAGGTGGCATCCAAGAAAGTTCTTGCCTACCTTTTTAGGTATAGACAGCTTTTGTTGGCAAGGATGATGGCTTCTTGGGTGTGGATCCAGTAAGCAGTAAACAGAAACTGGCTGGTTTGTGGATGCTTTGACTCTTCCTGAATGACAGTGAATGCCATTTCCCCAAAAGTTTATGACTTTAACAGGTCATGCTTTTTACCAAGAGGTCATGGCATCATACTTCAAAAGGTTTTGACTTCTAACAAGGTCATGCCTTTCCAAAGATCATAAAAATCTCCAAAAGTTTATGGAGATTTCCATTTTCCAAAAAGATTCACATTGGCAGTATTGGATCTCTTCTAGTTTTGCTTCTTAGGAGCATTTTGGTGCCACCCAAAACTGGATTCCAGACAGAACAAGAGTTAGCTAAAGTTCAGCGGCAATATGAATCTATGAATCATAGAATCATAGAATCCTAGAATCCTAGAGTTGGAAGAGACCTCCTGGGCCATCCAGTCCAACCCCATTCTGCCAAGAAGCAGGAATATTGCATTCAAATCAACCCTGACAGATGGCCATCCAGCCTCTGCTTAAAAGCTTCCAAAGCAGAGGCTGGATGGCCATTTGTCAGGGGTGATTTGAATTATTCTTATCAAATGAATTAGAAGAGAAAATTATGTATAATAGGCATAATTTTTTGGAAAATGCTAACAAACCAGGCAGGCTCTTGGCATGGCAAGTGAAAGATCATAGAAAGAGACCACTAATAGCCAAGATAAGGCGCCAAGGAGAGACAATTATGAACATAAGAAAATTCAAAAAGTTTTTGAAGACTATTATAGAAACCTCTATGAAAATAATCTAATAGATACTAAAAAAAAAAGACCAATATCTAGCTGATATGAAGGTCACCAAGCTCACAGAAGATATGAAATCAGATCTGGATAGACAAATCACATGGGAAGAATTGAACACAGCTATAGATAAAGCTAAATTAAATGAAGCCCCAGGTCCAGATGGATTCTCTGCTTTGTTTTATAAGGTGTATAAAGAAGAATTAGGCCCGTTATTGCTTTCTACGATGAATCAAGTACTCCAAAAAGTACTCCAAAAAGGAGAGATGCCTGAGTCCTGGGAGGAAGCTACAATAGTTCTTTTACCCAAACTAGATAAAGATATTGTGCCAGCTGCGCCCGTACCTTGGGAAGTCGGATCTGGCCACGGTGGTCCACTCTTTTGTTACATCCCGGATGGATTACTGCAACGCACTCTACGTGGGGTTGCCTTTGAAGACTGTTCGGAAACTTCAATTAGTCCAGCGGGAGGCAGCCAGATTGCTCACCGGAGCGTCATACAGGGAGCACCCCCCCCCCCGGTTATGTCAGCTCCACTGGCTGCCGATCCAGTTCCGAGCACAATTCAAAGTGCTGGTTTTGACCTACAAAACCCTATACGGTTCCAGCCCAGCATATCTGTCCGAACACATCACCCTCTACGTCCCACCTCAGAGCTTAAGATCCTCTGGGGAGACCCTGCTCTCGTCCCTGCCTCTGTCACAAGTGAGGTTGGCGGGGATGAGGAGCAGGGCCTTCTCAGTGGTGGCCCCTCACCTATGGAATTCACTCCCCGGGGAAATTAGATCAGCAACATCCCTCCTTTCCTTTAGAAGGAAATTAAAAACATGGATGTGGGACCAGGCGTTTGGGCAATCTGGCAGATAAACAAAGGACTGTGACGACGGATAGGAATAGACAATGTGGAACGAAGTATGGACTCTGAGTTGGCGAACGCTGCGCTTGAGATTGGCTTATTGACTGTGATATATTGTTGTTTTAATTGTTTAACTGCTGTTTTTATACGTTTATTGTATTATTGTGTAGGCATTGAATTGTGCCATTTTGTAAGCCGCCCTGAGTCCCCCCTCGGGGGTTGAGAAGGGAGGGGTAGTAGTATACGAAATAATAATAATAAATATTGAGCAAGTGAAGAATTATAGACCAATTTCATTGGTCAATAACAATTATAAGCTATTCGCAAAAATTTTAGCGAACAGGTTGAAAAAAACCTTAACCAAATTAGTACATGGGGATCAAGTAGGCTTCCTCCCAAGGTCATGCCTTTCCAAAGTTCATAAAAATCGTGGGTTGTTGTAGGTTTTTCCAGGCTATATGGCCATGTTCTGGAGGCAATTTTTCTCCTGACGTTTCGCCTGCATCTATGGCAAGCATTCTCAGAGGTAGAGGATGCTTGCCATAGATGCAGGCGAAACGTCACGAGAAAAATTGCTTCCAGAACATGGCCATATAGCCCGGAAAAACCTACAACAACCCATTGATTCCGGCCATGAAAGCCTTCGACAATTCATAAAAATCTCCAAAAGTTTATGGAGATTTCCATGTTCCAAAAAGATTCACATTGGCAGTATTGGATCTCTTCCAGTCTTGCCAGTCTTCTTAGAAGCATTTTGTTGTCCTCCAAAACTGGATTCCAGACAGTGTTTGACCAAAGCAGAATAAAATAACATGGTCATTTCTTTTTATCTGGACATTATGTGCCTGTAGATTTAGCATAAGTGTACATTGACCTTCTTTCTTTTCTTGGGACACCGCATCACAGTGTTGTTAAGCTTGTGGTCTACCACAATGTATGTTTAGCTTGGAGAAAAGAAGGCTGAGGGAAGGAGACATGAGAGCCATGTTTCAA
Source organism: Anolis sagrei (assembly GCF_037176765.1). Lineage (NCBI taxonomy): Eukaryota > Metazoa > Chordata > Lepidosauria > Squamata > Anolidae > Anolis > Anolis sagrei. Next base: position 3,647,001 of record NC_090024.1, on the reverse strand, counting down.
CACTGAGGGAAGAGGGAGTGTGCTCGTTTTCTCTGGGGACTGGAAAGCAGTGGAGCAATGGATTCAAAATGCAGGAAGAGAGATTATTATTATTATTATTATTATTATTATTATTATTATTATTATTATTTACAATATTTGTATACTGCTTTTCTCACCCCGAGGGGGAGTCAAAGCGGTTTACACATAAGTAATGGCATAAATTCAATGCTTACAATTACAATTATACACTACAACTAGACATAAATCAAATTAAAAAAATACATCCATGAGCAATAAAACAATCATTCAAACAATAAAACAGTCTCGTCCGTTGAATCGCCGTTCCCCTATTGTCTTTCCGAAATGCTGCATACATTTACTTCTACTGCCTGAAGGCCTGGTCCCAAAAGCATGATTGTAATTTTTTTTCTAAAAGCCAGGAGCAGATCTTACCTCATTTGGGAGTGTGTTCCATAGGCGGGGGGCCACAGCCGGGAAGACCCTGTCTCTCGTCCCCTCCAGGCTCATCTGTGCTGTTGACAGGAGCGAGAGCAGGGCCCCCCACCTAAACATTAGAAAGAACTTTTCGACAACAACAACAACAACACGTCGGACACTTCCCAAGTGTCTAGGACTGTGTGATGTATCGGCGAATAATGCGTGCAGATCCCAGTTGGGTGGCCTTCTGCATCTGGCAGATGCTAATCTTGTCAGTGTCGATTGTGTTTAAGTGCAGGCCAAGGTCTTTAGACACTGCACCCAGTGTGCTGATCCCCACTGGGACCACCTTGACTGGTTTGTGTCAGAGTCTTTGCACTTCAGTCTTTAAATCCTCATATCTGCTTCTCAAGCTCGGCTGGCGGGGACGAGAGATAGGGCCTTCTCGGTGGTGGCTCCTCGGCTGTGGAACGCCCTTCCTACGGACATTAGACTAGCACCATCTCTAATGGTATTCCGCAAAAAGGTGAAGACCTGGATGTTTGTGCAGGCGTTTGAGTAATTGAGTGCAATCTGGTAATGGAACATAGGAATGGAACAATGGACGACGAACCTGGACTACGCTTGGATGATGAGAAGATTGGGTACGGTTGTTTTTTGTAATAAGTGTGCATTGTAATTGCTTATTGGTAATTTATGGATAATGTGTTAAGTCAATTGTTATATGTTGTATGGAACCACTGCTGTTTCTACTGTTTTTACTGTTTGTGAACCGCCGTGAGTCGCCTTCGGGCTTGAGATACAGCGGTATAGAAGCAAAGTAAATAAATAAATAAATAAATATCCTGTCAGCTTTTCCAGTTGTTTCTCTGCAATCCTGCTGTCACCTGGGATTGCGACATTGATGATCCATACTTTGTTTTTTAACACGATTGTGAGGTCAGGGGTATTATGCTCCAAAACTCTGTCTGAATCCGGAAGTCCCAAAGGAGTTTGGCGTGTTCATTCTCTGTAACTTTTTCCGGCTTGTGGTCCCACCAGTTCTTTGTTGCAGGCAGATGGTGCTTGTGGCACAAGTTCCAATGAATCATCCGAGCAACGGTGTTGTGCCTCTGCTTGGAGTCTGTCTGCTGAGGATGGGATCTATCGTTTCATCTGCTTCCTTGCAGAGTCTACATTTGGGATCTATTGTTGACTTTTCAATTCTGGCTTTGATGGCATTATTATTATTATTATTATTATTATCATCATCATCATCATCATCATCATCATCATTACTTGAAACATCACAAGATGAGTCCACAGCAGACACTCTGCTGGCTGTTGTATTGGATCCCACGTCGGACACTTCCCAAGTGTTTAGGACTGTGTGATGTATCGGCGATTATTATTATTATTATTATTATGTTTATGTTTATGTTTATGTTTATTTATATTCTGCTTTCTCGCTCTACATAGTGGTTCGTGCTCTTTAGTTGTTACCCACTTTGAGTTCCCAGATGTGATTGAATGACAGCTCCCATCTCTTTTGGTTATCTGCCGTAAGGATTGGGATAATGGGAATGGCAACCCAATCGTACTTGTGGCTCTGAGGCTGGGGAAAGGTTAAAGGACATTTTAAAGTCAGACATCATAACATAGAACCTTATATCTAGCTCCAAACCTCGCTCTCCTAAGTGAACAGGACAAACTGCAGCCTTCCAGATGTTCATTTATCTCAGTGGTTCCCAAGGGACCACTTTGACCAGGGACCACTCTCCAATATTAGTACCAAAAGGGTTATTAATCAGTTTTTGGTCAACTTTAGATGCAGTTTGGGGTGCTGATTCAGAAAATTGCATTGGATAGACCACATCAGCTCTAGTTTCTGAAACAGAACATATGCCATGGTCAGCGACAGGGAAGGAGTGGCAGATGGTGCCAAAGGAGCGGAAATAAAATAAATAAATTCAAATACAATAAAGAGGAAGGAGGCTCGCAGATCAGATATTTGTCCTCGTGACCCACTGGTAGTCCGTGGCCAACAGATTAAGAACCATTCCTCCAAATCCAAGCAATGAGGATTCTGGGGTTTCATCTATATAAATAAAAATGTAATGTTCGTTTGTGGGATTATGAATCAGTTTTTGGTCAACTTTAGATGCGGTTTGGGGTGCTGATTCAGAAAATTGCATTGGATAGATCACATCAGCTCTAGTTTCTGAAACAACATATGCTATGGTCAGCGGCAGGGAAAGAGTGGCAAGCAGCACCAAAGGAGAGGAAATAAATTAAATAAAATAAAGAGAAAGGAGGCTTGCAGACCAGATTTTCGTCCTCGTTGGCCACTGGTGGTCCACAGCCCACAGGTTATGAACCACTGCTTTATCCCAACTCCCATGCGCTCTAGTCATTAGACCTAATGGTGAGGAATACAGCAGTTGTAGCCCAGCATCTGTTTAATGACATGTTGGGCTGGATTCGGACTGCGGGCCTGGAGTTTGACACATGTGCCATAGGATATTCTTGGGAGAATGGACGTGGCTATCTTCCAAAGTATTTCCTGGCCTTGGCTGACATTTATTTTGTAAACGACATGGGCCAGTATGCTTGCTGTTTGCTTGCATCGAACCCATGTTTGCTGACGGAACTATAAGCAAACTGCTTTGTTTTCCTAGGAATTAAACTGGCTCTATAAAGACCTCTTGTCTCCCTCCCGTAATCCTGGTTGCCAAAGCAAGGAAATGCAAGCCAGGCAAACAGCCAGCAGCCGGTCCCGTCCCTTCTGTGTGTCTTGACTCATTCTTGACCCCTTCCCGTAGCTGAGGTCGGGAGGAGGTTGTGCGCTGGCATCCGATTCTCTTCCTTTTCTCTTTGCCATTTTCTGAATCGGCCAAACTGCGGGCCTCCAATGAAGAAGGCAGTGGAGACTGAAATAGAAATAATGTCAGGCAGCTGGATCCGTTCAGATTTGTGGTGAAAAGACTGAGAAGGTAATTGCAGGGCGGCTTCGCGGAGAGCAGTCAGCTTTCTCTCTGTGGCCAGGATCCTGGCAGTCAGTCTGGGGTCTGCCGGCAGAGAGGATGTTCCTCCAGAGCTTTGCCTGCAGATGCTGCTTGCATCGGTCATCTCCTGTCCCCTGGAATCAGAGTATTCTGAAGTTGGAAGAGACCCCAAGGGCCATATTAATGTAACCCTGTTCTGCCAGGCTGGGAGACACATTCCAAGCCGTCTCAACAGATGGCCATCTAGTCCCTATGCTTAAGAGCCCCCAGAGAAGGAGACTCCACCTAAGTTCTAGGCAGCAGCAGATACTTCTAGATCAGGGCTTCTAGATGAGTCCCTCCAGGGATTTTGGACTTCAGCTCCCACAATTCCTAACAACCTCAGGCCCCTTCCTTTCCCCCCTCAGCCGCTTAATTCGTCCAGTGATTTTTGAGTTATGTTAATCCCACAAACAAACATTACATTTTTATTTATATAGATTTACCATACTTGTATCTTGCCTTTCTCAACCCCAAAGGGGACTCGAGGTGGCCTTACAGTAACAATTCAATGCCGCATGTGTACATACATCAATGGATAAACAAATCATTAAAGCCATCCAATAAAAACATAACATTACAACAACAATTAAAATCTGGGTTGTTGTAGGTTTTTTCGGGCTATATGGCCATGGTCTAGAGGCATTCTCTCCTGCACTTTGGCAAGCATCCTTAGAGGTAGTGAGGTCTGTTGGAACTAGGAAAATCGGTTTATATATCTGTGGAAAGACCAGGGTGAGACAAAGGACTCTTGTCTGCTGGAGCTAGCTCCACTGGCTGCCAGTTTGCTACCGAGCATTAGAGCTCTCAGATTAGAAAGAATAAATATCTCACAAAACTACAAATCCCAGAAATCTTTTGCGTTGAGCCAGGGTGGTTTATGTGACTGCTATAGTTAAATACTGACTTGGGCCCAAGAGCCAAAAGGCCTTTCCCCTGGATTTGGAAATAAAAGGCTCCGAAAACAGCAGAAGTGCAGAAGACAAATAAGAAAGCATCAGCAATCAGGAGGCCTTGTTGTATAAATATGTGTACATAAGAGATCTTTGTGTGTATGTGCTATACAAGACTGAACGCCTGCACACAAAAGTCTCCATATACACAAATGCAATAAAATCCCAGTAAAGGGTTGCTGGCGAAAACTGCCCTTCGGCTTTGGATTTTGATCATCTCCAAACAAGTGCTTGGTGGCTTCCAGTTTCTAATCCCCTCTAATCCCTTTGATTAAAATTCTTCCTGAGGAATTAGAAGCCACCCAACACAGGTATTGCATAGCTGGCAATTTGTACCATTCTTGTTTCTTGGCGCTTGGTATGTGGGTTTAATCTTCTATGTTAGTTCGCGACAAGCACTAATTGTATACAACGGGGCCTCCTTTTTCCTTCTTTTCTGAGCAACTAAGACTTTTGCAATGTAGGTAAACTTTGCCAGAGGGTTTCTGGGGACTTTAGGCAGGTCACATTCTCTCAACCTGCAAATGCGAGATCCTTTGAGTTATTGAAACGTGGCTCTCATGTACTCTCAGCTTCCTTTTCTCCAAGCAAAACACTCCCAGGCTCCTTCAGCCATTCCGTAGGGGGATCCAGAGTTTCCAGACCTACGCTCATTATGGTCATCTTCCATCTTGTCCGTCTCTTTCTTGACTCACTTTGCCCAGAACTGGACACAAAGTTATTATTCCAGGTGAGGTCTGACCAAAGGAGAAGAGGGTGGGACTATTTCCTCCCTCCAGGTAGATCAGGCATGGGCAAAGCTGAGGGGGAAAAGGAAGGAATTGTGGGAGCTGAAGCCCAAAACACCCGGAGGGCCAAAGTTTGCCTATGCCTGATCTAGATACTATTCTCCTATTGATGCAGCCTAGAATTCAAGATCGTTCAAGATTGGGAAAGGCATACGGCAGGGTTATATTCTCTCACCAAACCTATTCAACCTGTATGCAGAACACATCATGCGATAGGTTGAACTCTCTGCCCCGGAGTGTGGTGGAGGCTCCTTCTTTGGAAGCTTTTAAACAGGGGCTGGATGGCCATCTGTCAGGGGTGATTTGAATGCAATATTCCTGCTTCTTGGCAGAATGGGGTTGGACTGGATGGCCCAGGAGGTCTCTTCCAACTCTAGGATTCTATGATTCTATGGTCCATGAGGTCATGAAGAGTTGGAAGCGACTGAACGAATAAACCACAACAAAGCCGCCACATCACACTTTTGGCTTCTGTTCAGCTTGAAGTCTACCAAGACTCCTAGATCCCTTCCCCATGTTCTGGTTTTAAGCCCAGTCTTACTCCTCCTAGATTTGTGAATTTTGTTTATTTATTTATTTATTTATTGGCCTAATAATCCTATTGTACATGTCTCCCAGATGAAATTTGTTCTACTAGTTTTGGCCAGTTGGTGCTCTAATATGTTAAGATAATTTTGGATTCTGATTTTGTCCCCTGGGGTCTTAGTTCTCCTTCCCAGTTTGGTCTCATCTGCAAATCTGATGAGCATGCCTTCTCTTCAATAATATGCCTTTATACTTAGGGATACTTATATCCTCCAGGAAGTAAAGCCCACCTGCTCATGAGAGGGAAGGAGATGAGAGGCAAAGATGAAGTCCTTTGGCCACATCATGAGAAGACAGGAAAGCTTGGAGAAGAGAAGGATGCTGGGGAAAAGGGAAGGAAAAAGGAAGAGGGGCCGACCAAGGGCAAGGTGGATGGATGGGATCCTCGAAGTGACTGGATTGACCTTGAAGGAGCTGGGGGTGGTGACGGCCGACAGGGAGCTCTGGCATGGGCTGTTCCATAAGGTCACGAAGAGTCGGAAGAGACTGAACGACTGAACAACAATAACAAACTTAGAGATATTCCTATGTTGAGGCTAGCTTTCGGCAAAGAGAGAAGGCCCCAAAGCAGGAGGATATGTGTGTATTTGTGTGTGTCCTGTGGGTGTGCCAGGTTAGTTTACACTGGACACACACAGGGAGCGCGCGGCTGGAACAAGCTGTTCTGGCTTAGCGGCAAGCGCTGCCCTTAGAAGCTCCGGCACGGAAACCCAGAGAAGGAGGCAAGCGGCACGCTTCCCCTTCCATGAAACAACCACACTGAAGAACAGGCACGGGCCAACTTGGGCCCTCCAGGTGTTTTGGACTTCAACTCCCACAATTCCTAACAGCCTACCGGTCTTGCGTCCAAATTTGGTGTCAATTTGTCCAATTCGTGGTTTTTGAGTTATGTTGATACCACAAAAAGCATTACATTGTTATTTATATAGATACTAGCCATCTCCTGTCATGCGTTGCTGTGGCCCAGTCTGTGATTATGTGTTTTGTGTGTATATATGTGCGTTTGTGTGTATGTATGTGGTTTTGTGCATGTGTTGTAATGTATTTTTTATTTTTTGGCTTTTAAAGTTTCTTCCACTGTGTTTTTCGGTGTTTTTATGAGTGATGGTCACTCATTGGCCTGAGAGGTGTCTTGTGTCCAAATTTGGTGTCAATTGGTCCAGAGGTTTTTGAGTTCTGTTAATCCCACAAACAAACATTACATTTTTGTTTACATAGATAAACACACACACACACACACACACACACACACACAAGGCTTACCCAGACAGTTTTAATGATGAATTTTAAACTCCACTGTATGCCTTATTTTTGTTTTGTGTATTTTAATATGTATTTTATGGAAATATATTTTACGGGGTGTTTTAAGAAGATTGTGTTTGTTTATGTTGTAGTAATGGTGGGCAAGAAATAAAACTATGATGATAATGATGACGATGATGATGATGAAGATGATTGCATAGGGAAGGGTGAACACCCCTCTGGTTTTTCCTTTGCTGCCTATCCCCCTGTTCAGAAGATTTTGACTCACTTTCTGTTCCTGTGAGAATTGGATTTTGAAAAAAAAATGGTATGTTGTAGAAACAAGAATTATGGATAAGGCTTCAATGGAGACTCATTTCCCCCATGATGATAACTTCCCGAGGAGTGGGTTTCCCTTCCAAGGGAGAGATTCCTCTCACTTCCTGTTGTCTCACCCCTGTTCTTAAGTAGGAGTTGTTTGTACGTTGGATGTTTGTAAGTTGGAAACTGCATGTATACAAAGATTGGCATTCATTTAATCATAGAATTATAGAATCAAAGAGTTGGAGGAGACCTCCTGGGCCATCCAGTCCAACCCCATTCTGCCAAGAAGCAGGAATATTGCATTCAAAGCACCCCTGACAGATGGCCATCCAGCCTCTGTTTAAAAGCTTCCAAAGAAGGAGCCTCCACCACACTCCGGGGCAGAGAGTTCCACTGCTGAACGGCTCTCACAGTCAGGAAGTTCTTCCTCATGTTCCAGACCCGGAGTGCCCCTGTTCTGAGCATTTTGGATAAAGGATGCTCAGCCTGGTTTCATGGTTTCATAGAATCCTAGAGTTGGAAGAGACCTCGTGGGCCATCCAGTCCAACCCCATTCTGTCAAGAAGCAGGACAATCTCATTCAAAGCATCCCTGACAGATGGCCATCCAGTCTTTATTTAAAAGCCTCCAAAGAAGGAGCCTCGACCACACTCCAGGGCAGAGAGTTCCACTGCTGAACAGCTCTCACAGTCAAGAAGTTCTTCCTAGTGTTCAGGTGGAATCTCATTTCTTGTAGTTTGAAACCATGGCTCCATTGGGTTGTTGTAGGTTTTTTTGGGCTATATGGCCATGGTCTAGAGACATTCTCTCCTGACGTTTTGCCTGCATCTATGGCATCTAATCACCTAATCATCTATGGCATCTAAACAAGGACATCTAATCACCTCTCAACAAAAGTTTGCTCTAGGCACTGCCAGGCCATTAAATGCTTATCAAGGTGGTCAGTTGAAACATTCACCCCTAGCTCCAGCAGACAAGAGTCCTTTGTCTCACCCTGGTCATTCCACAGATATATAAACCCATTTCTCTAGTTCCAACAGACCTCACTACCTCTGAGGATGCTTGCCATAGATGCAGGCGAAACGTCAAGAGAGAGTGCCTCTAGACCATGGCCATATAGCCTGAAAAAACCCAGTGATTCCAGCCATGAAAGCCTCCGACAATACATGGCTCCATTGTGTCCTAGTCTCCAGGGCAGCAGAAAATAAGCTTGCTCCGTCCTCCCTAGGACTTCCCCTCGTATATTTATACATGACCATCATCGTGTCTCCTCTCAGCCTTCTCTTCTGCAGGCTAAACGTGCCCAGCTCTTTAAGCCGCTCCTCTTAAGGCTTGTTCTCCAGACCTTTGAGAACAAGCCTTTTTGTGTGCTTTCCTTGTCTGCTTTGTTTGCTCCTCCGTGAAAGCCTTCCTCGTCTTCCCCAGCCACGCACAGGCTGCCCTTGAGCTTTCTCCAGCCTGGGAAAGAAACCGGTTTGCAGTTGTGCCGGATCCCGTCACTGCCGTGACTTCAGGTGTTTTCCCTCAGTGGTGGCGGCTCCCCTTCCTCTTTCCGCTGCCAAGTTTACGTTGGCCAGGAGTGGCTTCTACTTTGGGAACATTGCCCTTCTTGCACACAGAGGCGTTGGGCTTGGCATCCCTTTCCTGACCGGCTGCGTTGGATCAGATGGTGGCTTTGGCGCAGATCCAGCCCCTCGGCTGCACCTTCATCTGGGAATCCTTACACGCTTCTGAGCATCCTTCCGGTTTTGCCAGTTCCTTCTTGCTTCCTTCCTCCAAAATAGAGGCTATATCTCCTGGGATTCCTTGGCAATCCATGTGGGCTTCAGGAAAGGTCTTCTTCTGTTGGGACTGCCATTCCCAGCATGTGTGACTGGGGGATATTTGGAGCGACTGTCCAAAAAGGCCCCTTTCCCCAGGCTCTGGCCATAGATTTTTAAGTGTGTTGTCTTATTTGACAATGTTTATGTTATTGTTTTACTGTTTTATTGTTTTATTTTGCTTGTATTGTTATTGTTATTGCTGTATTGTTGTATTTTGGGCTCGGCCTCATGTAAGCCACACCGAGTCCCTTGGGGAGATGGTAGCGGGGTATAAATAAAGTGTCATCATCATCATCATCATCATCACCTTTCTGAGCTTGCAGGGGATCTTGTTTTGGAGTCCTTCAAACAGCTAGATTAAACCTCTTAACTCAGGCATGGGCAAACTTGAGCTCTCTATGTGTTTTGGACTTCCTTCCTTCCTTCCATCCATCCTTACTTAGACGATCCCTCGTAGCTTGAGGATGATTGTCCTCCAGATGTGGTGTCTTGATGGTAGGTCTGTAAGTGGCTGTGGAGCCCTATTCTTTATCCACATGTTCTCCTGCAGTGCGGACATCGGTTTGGTCCTGGTCAGGGTTGGCTTGATGTGCCTTCCTCTTGGCACGTTTCTCCCTTTTGCCCTCCATTCGTGGCTAGTCAAATTCTGCAGCACTGCTGGTCACAGCTGACCTCCAGCTGGAGTGCTCAAGGGCCAGGGCTTCCCAGTTCTCATTGTCTATGCCACAGTTTTTGAGGTTGGCTTTGAGCCCATCTTTAAATTTCTTTTCCTGTCCACCAATATTCCATTTTCCGTTCTTGAGTTCGGAATAGAGTAACTGCTTTGGGTGACGGTGATCTTTACGCATTTGGACAACATGGCCGGTCCAGCGGAATTGATGGTGGAGGAGCATCGCTTCAGTGCTGGTGGTCTTTTCTTCTTCTTCCAGCGCGCTGACATTTGTCCACCTGTCTTCCCAAGAGATTTGCAGGATTTTTCAGAGGCAATGCTGATGGAATCGTTCCAGGAGTTGCGTATGATGTCTGTAGACAGTCCATGTTTCGCAGGGTTGGGAGGACAATGGCTTTATAAACAAGAAGCTTGGTCTGCCTATGGATGTTTGGACTTCCACAGTTCAGTGAGTAGGCTATTAGGAATTGCAGGAGTTGAAGTCCAAAACACCTGGAGAGCCAAAGTTTGCCCATTCGTGCGCTACTCCATTTTGGTTAGACCTCCCTTGTAATAACCTCGTGTCTAAGTCTGGGCAAAACAATTCAGAAAGGATATGGACAAGCTAGAATGGTCCGGAGAAGAGTGGCCAATATGGCTAAAGATCTGAAATCTGTTAGTTCTCTGAGGGATAATTTTAAGGTCACACAGAGCAGATGATGTTCCATTCTGCAGGGCATCGAAGGCAAAAAATCATTACTTTTTTGAGTCGGAGCCAGAGATGAATCCAGGCTGGTTGGTTTGCTCCCTGTTTTCCCAGTGGTGCTCTCTCAGCACATCTCCACTGCAGAATGAATGCAGTTTTGATGCCACTTTGCCTGCCACGTCTCATGCGTCCCTTTCAGTGGTCTCTTCTTTTTTTTTTGCAGTGCGGCAGTTCCTTCAGAGTGGCGTCGATCCCAACTTGTTCAACGAAGATGGCCTCACTGCATTGCATCAGGTGAGTCGAATGCCTGCTTTCCGCCTCCCAGGTGTCCGCACCATCTATATAAATAAAAATGCAATGTTAATTTGTGGGATTAACATAACTCAAAAACCACTGGACAAATTGACACAAAATTTGGACACTATACCCCTAACAGACCAATGAGTGACCATCACTCATTAATCCCCCACCTCACCCTTCAAAAAAACAATGGAAAGGACTTGCAAACTCAAAAAAGCTAAATGACAATACAGAAAAAGGGAAGGAGGAGGGAGGGAAGGAAGGTGAGAAAGAAAGAAAGAAAGAAAGAAAGAGAAGGAAGGAAGGAAGGAAGGAACGAAGGAAGGAAGGAGGGAGAGAAAATAGAATAATAAGAAAATAGAATAATAGAATAATAATAATAATAATAATAAACCTTTATTTGTACCCCGCTACCATCTCCCTCAGGACTCGGTGTGGCTTACAAGAGGCTGAGCCCAAAGTACATCATTAACAAAAACACAACAGACAGCAATACAATGCAATAATATATTATTTATTTATTTATTTATTTACTTTGCTTATATACCGCTGTATCTCAAGCCCGAAGGCGACTCACAGCGGTTCACACTGGAACATCCATGTTTTCAAGCTCCTTCTGAAGACTGCCAATGTTGGGGAATGCCTGATGTCTTTAGGGAGGGAGTTCCAGAGTCGTGGGGCCACCACCGAGAATGCCCTGTCCCTCGTTCCCACCAATTGCGCTTGCGATGCTGGCGGGATCGTGAGGAGGGTCTCACCAGATGAACGAAGGGATCGTGTGGGTTCGTATACGGAAATGCGGTCACGCAGGAGGAGGAAACATGGAAGCAAAGAGTGAAGGAAGGAAAGAGGTAGAGAAGGAAGAAAGGAGAGAAAGGAGAAAGGAAAGAATAGGGGGAAGGAAGGAAGTAGGTAGAGAAGGAAGGAAGGAGAGAAAGAAAAAAAGAGAAGGAAGGAAAGAGGTAGCGAAGGAAGGAGGGAAAGAAGGAGAGAAAGGGGGGAGGGAAGGTTGGCCACAGCAACGCATGGCGGGTACAGCTAGTTAACACGAAAGCTCTTCTTGCTGGGCTGGGGATGTTGTGCCTCTCCCCATGAGATAGAATCATAGAATCAAAGAGTTGGAAGAGACCTCATGGGCCATCCAGTCCAACCCCATTCTGCCAAGAAGCAGGAATATTGCATTCAAATCACCCCTGACAGATGGCCATCCAGCCTCTTTTTAAAAGCTTCCAAAGAAGGAGCCTCCACCACACTCCGGGGCAGAGAGTTCCACTGCTGAACAGCTCTCACAGCCAAGAAGTTCTTCCTCATTGTTCAGATGCAAGCGAGGGGCAAATTGGGAGGGATGGTGAATGCCCTGGAGGACAGGATCATGGTCCAAAAAGTCCTTTGCAGATGAGAGAGCTGGGCCACAAATAGCAAAATGAACTTCTATAGGGAGAAGTGTATGGGTCTACAGTTTGGCAGTAACAGGGAAACACACAGATATAGCATGAGTGACACAGGCTTGGAAAGACTTCATGGGTAAGGGATCTAGGAGACTCAGTAGATCACAAGCAGAACATGAGCCAGCAGTGTGATGCTGGATCGATAAAGGCCAATGTGTTTCTAGACTGCATCAGCAGGAGTTTGGTGTCTACATCAGTGTTTCTCAACCCCTTAATACAGTTCCTCATGTTGTGGTGACCCCCAAACATAAGATTATTTTTGTTGCTACGTCATAATTGTAATTTGGCCACTGTTGTGAATTGTCATGTATCTGATATGCCGGATGTGTTTTCATTCACTGGACCAAATTTGGCAATATGCCCAAATTTGAATACTGGTGGGGTTTGGGAGAGGGGTTGATTTTGTCATTTGGGAGTTGTAGTTGCTGGGATTTATAGTTCACCTACAATCAAAGAGCATCCTGAACTCCACCAGTGATGGAACTGAACCAAGTTTGGCACACAGAACTGAAATCAATACAAAAAGCTATCAAATTAGGGCAACCGTAAAGTGCAAAGACCCCCTGGAACCCCATTCTTTTAGGTGGCAGGCTACTGTCTGGTTTTCATGGCTCATTATAAAAAAAAATACTATTTGATTTCTAGTCCAAGGAAATGACACAAGAAGTTTGGTGGAAGGGGGAGGATTTCTGAGGAGATGCCAATAAAGTTTGCATAAAACCCTGAACGTGATTCATGTCGGGGTCTTCATTCCCCTTTGTTCTCTCTTTCCACACAGCTGTTTCCACACTGAACTGGATTATATAGCAGTGTAGACTTAGGCAAACCAGTTCAAAGTAAATATTGTGGATTATCTGCCTTGATATTCTGGGTTATATGACTGTGTAGAAGGGCCCTAAACTGCTGGAGATATATGAGATAACAAAATTTAGAAGATGGTTGCATTTGGGAAGAATCTCCCCCGCTTTGGGGATGGTGAATGACCATCTGTCAGGAAGTCTTGGATGGTGTCATCTTGCCTGGCAGAAGGGGGCTGGACTGGATGGCCTTTGGTATCCCTTTCAAATCTTATAGTGCTTTCCCCTAGTCTCTTAGTCTCGTTTTCTCCAGTGCTTACTGTTGGCTGGGTTTGCCTGATCTAGAGCCAATATTTCCCTGTCTTTCATCCCAAGGATGATGCTAATTCCAAGGATGTTGCTTTGGCTCCTTATTTATTTACTTGCCGTCCCCTGCCACGCATTGCTGTAGCCCACATGGGGGTTCTGTGTGGGAGGTTTGGCCCAATTCTGTCGTTGGTGGGGCTCAGAATGCTCTGTGATTGTAGGTGAACTATAAATCCCAGCAACTACAACTACCAAATGTCAAGATTCTATTTTCCCCAAACTCCATCAGCGTTCATATTTGGGCATATGAAGTATTTGTGTAGAGTTTGGTCCAGATCCATCATTGTTTGAGTCCACAGTGATCTCTGGATGTAGGTGAACTACAACTCCAAAACCAAAGGACACTGCCCACCAAACCCTTCCAGTATTTTCTGTTGGTCATGGGAGAACGTTGTGCCAAGTTTGGTTCAATTCCATCGTTGGTGGGGTTCAGAATGCCATTAGACCCACAACATATATAGATAGACAAACTCTTTCCGGCTTCATGAGGGTATGCTCAAATCCGGCCAGCGGGGGAGCTGTTGCTTCACCATCCACTTGTGATACCGAGTCCTTTGATGGAGTACTTCCTCATTCTTTTGCACGCTGCTGGAGATTTTTATGGCATTGTAAATTAGTTAAATTATCCTCCCCGCATAAAGCGGTACTTAAATTTCCTACTTGACAGATGCAACTATCTTTTGGGTCATAGAATCATAGAATCAAAGACCTCATGTGCCATCCAGTCCAACCCCATTCTGCCAAGAAGAAGGAATATTGCATTCAAATCACCCCTGACAGATGGCCATCCAGCTTCTGTTTAAAAGCTTCCAAAGAAGGAGCCTCCACCACACTCCGGGGCAGAGAGTTCCACTGCTGAATGGCTCTCACAGTCAGGAAGTTCTTCCTCATGTTCAGATGGAATTTCCTCTCTTGTAGTTTGAAGCCATTGTTCCACGTCCTAGTCTCCAGGGAAGCAGAACACAAGCTTGCTCCCTCCTCCTCCCTGTGGCTTCCTCTCACATATTTATACATGGCTATCATATCTCCTCTCAGCCTTCTCTTCTTCAGGCTAAACATGCCCAGCTCCTTAAGCCGCTCCTCATAGGGCTTGTTCTCCAGACCCTTGATCATTTTAGTCGCTCTCCTCTGGACACATTCCAGCTTGTCAATATCTCCCTTGAATTGTGGTGCCCAGAATTGGACACAATATTCCAGGTGTGGTCCTTCTGAGAATTAGCCTTCCAGTTTGTGTCTAACCCACTTCCCCTTGTCCTCCTCTTTGCAGTTTAGGAAATTCTTGCAACCTCGGTTGCTCCCATCTTTCCCCTGATCCCCAACATGATACGTTGCCTTGCAAAGAGAAACTCCCCACTGAGCCTTTAATCCCGGCTGCTTCTCCCAATCTTTGCAGAAGGAAGTTGAGGGGATGGAGGAGGGATGCAAATCCTCCCTTCATCCCAATGCCATCTGTCCCCCAGGCCCTCACCGGGCATTTTGGTGAGGGGTACACATTGCAACCTCAGCCACTGTTGCACCTCATAGTAGATTCACCGTGCTGAAAACACCAAACTGTACACAGCCAGAAGTCTTTGTAGTTTATTAAAAATAAAAGGAAAAAAGTTCTTAAAAGCAAAGGTTAATGTTCCCAAAAGATCAATATAATATAGCACTTTGAAGCTTAATCCAACAAGGCACCAGCAAAGCAGAATCCCAAGAGAACATGACAAAGTCCTGAGACTATGAACACAAGAACACAAGATAATCCAGACAAGGAAAGGCAAGCTTCTTGGTTAAATGAAAAGTTGCTTTGACAAAGGTTTGGTCTCAAACACACTGCTTAATACCCTTTGCAAAACACGAAGGCGTTTCTTTGGCCCCTGGCCTCCTTCTTGTTAGCTATTCTCACATTCCTTCGAACTCAGAATTCCAAACGGTCAGCACGATCTAAGGTTCCCATTTTGTCAAGGTCAGTCTGCTCGTTAGTGTCAGCCTGTTTTCCTTCTTGCTCATTATCAGGCTGTCCTCCTTCTCTGAGTCAATCTGCACCTGCACCTGGCTGTTTTCAGAATCAACACTCTCATTCCTTGCTGTGGGAAACTGCACTTCTTCACTGTCTATAATAGGGACATTTTGAACCAGACTGTGAACCTGAGTCCCATCATCCTCATCAGAGACACTCTGTGATTCCAGCTAAGTCACAACAGCCACACTGAGGAAGATTCCTTCCTTCCGTGAAAAGGAAAAACAAAAGGAGGCATGCAAAGAGGAGGAAGGATCAGGCAGCATCCTTGAGAATTACGTACTTTAGCCTGAGCCTTTCTGGGTGTCAGAGGCTTGAAAAATGGTCTATGCAGGTCAGTTGCACATCAGATCGGGTATAGGGTGGCAACCTGTGCTTGATGAGGTCGCACTCCCCCTGAAGACACAGGTCCGCAGTCTGGGGGTCCTCCTGGATTCAGCGCTGACACTTGATGCTGAGGTGTCGGCGGTGGCCGGGAGAGCCTTTGCACAACTAAAACCCGTGTGCCAGCTTCAACCGTATGTTGTGAAGTCTGATCTGGCCATGGTGGTGCATGCCTTAATTACCTCTAGATTGGACTATTGCAATGCACTCTTTGTGGGGCTGCCCTTGAAGACGGCCTGGAAACTACAATTGGTCTAGCAAAGAAGAAGGAGGAGGAGGGGGGTGGAGGAGGAGAAGGAGGAGGAGGAGGAGAAGAAGGAGAAGGAGAAGGAGGAGAAGAAAGAGGAGGAGGAGGAGAAAGAGAAGAAGGAAAAGAAGAAGGAGAAGAAGAAAGAAGAGAAGGAGGAGAACTAGGAGGAGGAGGGGGAGCAGGAGGAGGAGGAGGAGAAGGAGAAGAAAGAGGAGGAGGAGAAGGAGAAGAAGGAGAAGGAGAAGAAGAAAGAAGAGAAGGAGGAGGAGAAGCAGGAGGAGGAGGAGGAGGAGAACTAGGAGGAGGAGGGGGAGCAGGAGGAGGAGGAGGAGAAAGAAGAGAAGAAGGAGAAGGAGAAGAAGAAAGAGGAGGAGGAGAAAGAGGAGGAGGAAGAGAAGAAGGAAAAGAAAGAGAAGGAAAAGAAGAAAGAGGAGAAGGAGGAGAACTAGGAGGAGGGGGAGCAGGAGGAGGGGGGAAGAAGGAAAAGAAGAAGAAGGAGAAGAAGAAAGAGGAGAAGGAGGAGAACTAGGAGTAGGAGGGGGAGCAGGAGGAGAAGGAGAAGAAAGAGGAGGAGAAGAAGGAGAAGGAGAAGAAGAAAGAAGAGAAGAAGGAGGAGAAGAAAGAGGAGAGGAGAAGGACAAGAAGGAGAAGGAGGAGAAGAAAGAAGAGAAGGAGGAGGAGAAGCAGGAGGAGGAGAAGGAGGAGAAGAAGGAGAAGAAGAAAGAGGAGGAGGAGGAGGAGGAGGAGGAGGAGGAGGAGAAGAACTTTATTTTTCTACCCTGTCCCTGTCTTTCTGAAGGGACTCGGGGCGGCTTACATGGGGCCATGCCCAGGCAACATACAGTTAAAAACAGAACAACAAAATATTAAAACAACATAAAACAGCATCGTCATAAACAATAAAACAAGCATCATAAGCAACAATAAAAGTACCTTTAGTCTCATTTTTGGAGGGAGGGGACCAATATGCAAAACGAGTTAGAGGATAGATTGGTCAGTAAGGTGGATAGAACAAAAAGTAGAATAGGAATAGAGCAATTATAACAGGATAATTACGGCTTAACTTAAAAATATTGCAATCAAAATAGAAACTGAGTTCAGAGGTTCCCTCTCTGTTGTTTACAACAACAAAAAAAAATCTAAAATTACAACAGCAAACCAACAGAGAAGGAACAATCAGGGACAGTTAATCACCTCTCAAGAAAAGATTGCCCCAGGCATGAACAAGCCACACCAAACAACTTCCAGGCCATCAAATGCTAATCAAGGTGGTCAGTTGAAACATTCACACCTAGCTCCAACAAAGAGTCCTTTGTCCCACCCTGGTTATTATTCCACAGATATATAACCCCATTTTCCTAGTTCCAACAGACCTCACAACCTCTGAGGATGCTTGCCATAGATGCAGGCGAAACGTCAGGAGAAATGCCTCTAGAACATGGCCATATAGCCCGAAAAAACCCACAAGAACAAAATAAATAAAAATATATAATAATATGTAATAATACGTAATAATAACAATAATAATAATGTGTTCCTGCCTGGCAGAGGGGAGTTGGACTGAGTAGTCCCTGTGGTCTCTTCCTTGATTCTATGATCTGGAAAGAATGACTTTGGAGGAAGATGGCTTGGCTCGA
Organism: Anolis sagrei; assembly: GCF_037176765.1. NCBI lineage: Eukaryota > Metazoa > Chordata > Lepidosauria > Squamata > Anolidae > Anolis > Anolis sagrei. The sequence continues at coordinate 3,629,304 of NC_090024.1, read as the reverse complement.
GACATTCTGCGCCATGCCCTTCGTGGCCCTTGTGTTCATTGCCTTCTCTTTGTATGTTTCCCCCTTTTTCTCAGTGTTGCATCGATGACTATGAGGATATTGTGCTGCTGTTGCTGGAAGCCGGCGCGGACGTCAACGCCTGCGACAGTGAACTCTGGACCCCACTTCACGCCGCTGCCACCTGCGGGCACCTTCACCTGGTGCGGCTGCTCATTCGGAGGTAATTGTGGAGAGAAGCAGGGTGCCAGGGGGTCATAGAATCATAGAATCATAGAATCAAAGAGTTGGAAGAGACCTCATGGGCCATTCAGTCCAACCCCATTCTGCCAAGAAGCAGGAATATTGCTTTCAAATCACCCCTGACAGATGGCCATCCAGCCTCTGCTTAAAAGCTTCCAAAGAAAGAGCCTCCACCACACTCCGGGGCAGAGAGTTCCACTGCTGAACGGCTCTCACAGTCAGGAAGTTCTTCCTCATGTTCAGATGGAATCTCCTCTCTTGTAGTTTGAAGCCATGGTTCCATTGCGTCCTAGTCTCCAGGGAAGCAGAAAACAAGCTTGCTCCCTCCTCCCTGTGGCTTCCTCTCACATATTTATATATGGCTATCATATCTCCTCTCAGCCTTCTCTTCTTCAGGCTAAACATGCCCAGCTCTTTAAGCCGCTCCTCATAGGGCTTGTTCTCCAGACCCTTGATCATTTGGGTCGCCCTCCTCTGGACACATTCCAGCTTGTCAATATCTCTCTTGAATTGTGCTGCCCAGAACTGGACACAATCTTCCAGGTGTGGTCTAACCAAAGCACAATAGAGCATGGGGAGCAGGACTTCCCTAGATCTAGACACTATGCTCCTATTAATGCAGGGTCAGGTGCTGCACCAAGCGCACTACTTACGTGTAGCCCTACAGAGCTCTTGGAGACCCAGAGGGCTTTGCACAGAGCCTTTGTTTTTGGAAGAAAGTACCTAGAATCTGCCAGCCACCCGGCACCTAGCCATCTGACGCACACCAAGGCTGGAAGCACACCTTTGAACCCACAAACACTCCAAAGTTCTTTAGCAATTAAACAGTTTATTGAATAGAAAAAGGTGAAAAAAGGCAAGTAAAAGATTATATAGAAAGTCTAAAACAATCCAAACCAGCAGGTAGGCAAATATAATCCATGAAAGAAAACAGAGTTGATTCTTAATTCCACAGCAAGATCCACGAATGCATAGTCCTTAAAAACCCACAGAGGAAAATGTCCAAAGTCTCTTGAAAAGCCAGGGAACAAGGTTGCACAGATCCATAATCCACAGAAGAATTACACAGGGAAACATTCACCAACATCAATTTGAACATGAGTCTTGAGCAGAGAGTTCCATGAATCTTGACATGACTCCTTTGTTGCACCAGCTCCACTGGCTGCCAATTAGCTTCCGAGCACAATTCAAAGTACTGGTTTTGACCTACAAAACCCTATATGGTTCCGGCCTGGTTTACCTGTCCAAATGTATTCTCCACTATGAACCACCAAGACAATTAAAATCTTCTGGTGCGGCCCTGCTCTCAGTCCCGCCACTTTCGCAATCGCATCTGGTGGGAACAAGAGACAGGGCCTTTTCTGTGGTGGCCCCTCGGCTATGGAACTCTCTCCCAATTGAGATCAGATCTGCCCCCTCCCTCCTGTCCTTCAAGAACCTGGCTATGGAAAGAAGCATTCCCAGAGTAATGGTTGAAGCCGGCTACAGAACAAAGTTATTGACCACACGTACGGACTGAGTTGGGCATGATTTTATCTTGGCGATTTGGCTTATTTATAATTTTAATCTATATGTATTTGAACTCATTATTATATGATGTTTTAGATTGTACTATTAGCATTGAATCCTTGTTGTTAGCCGGTCTGAGTCCCTCTACGGAGGTTGAGAAGATCGGGATATAAAAGTTTTAAATAATAATAAATAAACTTGACCAGTAACCGATGTTGCGCTCACTGAAGGCAATGCTTTGAAAGCCCTATATTTATTCAAAAAGACCTACACAAAATGCATTCTGATTCTCTTGAGAACTCTCCTTCAAATTCCTCTTTTCCCTTCTCCTGACAGACCTTCGGACTCCCCTTTGCAGGGGGCGATCTTGACAGGTTTGAGCCCTTCTATCAAAGGTTGATTCCTCCCGGTTGCTCGTTTGCACATTCCTTTCGCTTTCCTTATCTATCAACCCAAGCTGGTTCCCATCAGACTGTCTGGAAACCATTCTCTCTTCAGAACTAACAATCCCAGAGTCTTCCAACTCTCTTTGCTCTGCAGTTTGTTCTGTGCCCTCTTCTTCACTCACAATCCCCTGAGAATCTACATTAAAATCCAACAGGGAAATCTCTGAAGCGTTGTCCTGCTCTGAAGGAGATTGAACATAACCATCATCCTCGTCTTTAGGCACTGCCACAACCCCCAGTTGGCTGAGCTCCTACACCATCCAAGGAAGCACCAACTTGCTGGACATTTGAATAGGGAGCCTCACTGCCAAGGCTACAACTTTCAGCTATGGCAACTCTTTCCAAAGTTTTCTTGGCCAGGTTTCTTTCCCTTGCTGCCACCTGAGGATGTTAGAAATGTAATATAATTGACTGGTTGCCCTGACACGACAAATAAATAACCTGAGGATGAGAGATGGTGACATGTCTTAGTGCTCAAGCTGCCAAAGACAGTGGCTTTATAACAGGCATGGGCAAACTTTGGCCCTCCAGGTGTTTTGGACTGGTAGGAGTGGTAGAAGTTGAAGTCCAAAACACCTGGAGGGCCCAAGTTTGCCCATGCCTGGTCTAGATGAAGGAATTTTGGAAAAATGGCATTCATAACCTTTTTGAAAAATCTCCTTTCTTTCTTGTAGTTTGAAGCCATTGATCCGTTGCGTCCTAGTCTCCAGGGCAGCAGAAAACATACTTGCTCCCTCCTCCCTATGATTTCCTCTCACATATTTATACATGGCCCTCATCATGTCTCCTCTCAGCCTTCTCTTCTTCAGGCTAAACATGCCAGGTCTTTAAACCGCTCCTCATAGGGCTTGTTCTCCAGACCCTTGATCCTTTTAGTTTCTCTCCTCTGGACACTTTCCAGTTTGTCAACATCTCTCTTCAATTGCAGTGCCCAGAATTGGACACAGTATTCCAGGTGTGGTCTAATCAAGGCAGAATAGAGCATGGGGAGCATGACTTCCCTGGACCTAGACCCTCTACTCCTATTGATCCCGGCCAAAATCCCATTGGCCCTCTCTCCTCCAGTCCATCAGGGCTGCCAGGTGGCACCCTCAGCCCGTTCCTTGCCTCACCCAAAATCGAGGTCATGTTGTCCATCTCTGATGTAATTGCTTTGGGCCTGGCTTGTCGGGCTGTAAATATTTAATGGCGTGATATTGTCAGGCAGGTAACTCTATCGTTAGCACTGTTGGCGGCCCTCAGGGATCTCCGGTAAGTAAAGCTTCATCCCGGCCAACAGGAGAATCACTTGGAAGAAGCCTGGAGAAGTCCCTTGACGGGGAAGAGGCTTTCCCTTGTGGCAGTGGGTCTCCTAGGCCTGCCACAGAAATGGTCCCACTTAGGGATTTCTATTGCCTCTTCTGGCTCATCCATCATTCTCCATCACTGAGTGAAGGACAGTTTGTGGAGTCAGAGGCATAGACTCATAGGAGAGGCCTCCAAGGGCCATCCAGTCCAACCCCCTTCTGTTCCACAGGAATAGTAATGTTTATTTACTTATTTATTTACAGTATTTATATTCTGCCCTTCTCACCCCACAGGGGTGGATCACAACGCACATATACATGGCAAAGATTAAATGCCATAGACACACAACATATATAGACAGACACACAGAGGCTATTTAACTTCCAGCTTCATGAGGGTATGCTCTGAATTCTGGCCACTGGGGGAGCTGTCGTTTCACTGTCCACTTGAGACACTGATGGAATACTTCCTCATTCTTTTGCATGCTGCTGGGGAGTTTTAAAGCATTGTAAAATAGTTAATTAGTCAAGTCAGACTTCCCAAGGAACGGGCGCAGCTGGCGCACAGTTCTTCCTCATGTTCAGGTGGAATCTCCTTCCCTGGAGTTTGAAGCCATTGCTCCATTGCGTCCTAGTCTCCAGGGCAGCAGATCAGACCCGACACAGAGAAGGGAAGACTTCAAGGCAGCAGCAGGAGGTTCCACTGCTAAACAACTCTTCCCATCAGGAAGTCCATCCTCATGTTTAGGTGGAATCCAGATTTTATGACTCCCTCTTGCAAGGTGTAGAAGTAGCAGTGTGATACTGGGTGGGAGGAACACTATTTGTGCCACTTTCCCTGCCAAGTGGCATGCGGGAAGCAGGGAAAAAGAAACCCAAGCTGGCATGGGTGGTGCCCATGGAGCATGTGTGTCTTGCGCACGCTGTCAGAAATAGCTCTGTGTATCTGTTACGCTTGCCAGCAGCCCGAGTTGGATGCAGTCGGAAGGCAAACTGAATGCCAACCTGTTCACGGCTTCCCCGTACCACCCTCTTTTCCTTTTCCAGAGGCGCCAACCTGCTGGCTGTCAACTCGGATGGGAACATGCCTTACGACCTCTGCGAGGATGACGCCACCTTGGACTACCTTGAGACCGCCATGGCCGACCAAGGTAGGCATTGGGTTCACATTTGCTTGGCCCTCAATGCCGACCCAGCACGGATATGCCATTGGGAGGAAGGTGGGCATGCCAGCAACGTTCTAGGACGAAGCTGCAGAAGGGAGAACCCAAAACCAGTCTGGTCCGTGGTCCCAAGGTTCATCTATGCTCTAGAATGCAGTTTGATGCCAACTGAACTCCCATGGTTCAGTTCTGTCCTGTGAGTTGTAGTTTTTACAGGGTCTTTAGCCTTCTCTGCCAAAGAGCAAACTACAAATCCCACAATTCTATAGCCTGGAGTCATGCCTGGATTTTTTTTTTTTGGTAGGGAGTACCCAGCTTAAGCCAAACCCACTCCCCAAATGTGGTTACTTGCCTGGACCCTCCAAATCTTATTTAAATATTTATTGTTTTTCTACTGCTATTTATATCTCTTAGAGGGCTCCCCATGTGGCGCAGTGGGTTAAACCGCTGAGCTGCTGAATTTGCTGACCAAAAGGTCAGCAGTTCAAATCTGGGGAGTGGGGTGAGCTCCCACTGTTAGCCCCATCTTCTGCCAGTCTAGCAGTTCAAAAACATGCAAAAGTGAGTGGCATAATCACCGCTGTGAGTCGTCTGCGGGCTGAGAAAAGCGGTATATAAATAAAGTAAATAAATAAGAGGTACCGCCGTCATGGGAAGGTAACAGCGTTTCATGCATCATTCTGGCCACATGACCTTGGAGGTGTCTGTCGACAACGCTGGTTCTTTGGCTTAGAAATGGAGATGAGCACCAACCCCCAGAGTCAGACGCAACTGGACTTAATGTCAGGGCAAACCTTTATCTTTACGATACTTCTTAGAATATTTGCAAAAAAGATCACAGCACGATTTAACTTGCAAGACACCATTTCCTGCTACAAAAGTGTTTCCCTTGAAGCAGTTAACGGGGACAGCGGTTAAAATGCCACCTGGGTCATTGTGTTTTCCACGACAGCGTGGAAATTTCCCAGCCTCCCTCAGGAGCCATTGTTGTGGCTCAGCTCTCTGTGAATAATAATGATGATGAGACATGATGAGGGCCATGTATAAAGATGTGAGGGGATGTCCTAGGGTGGAAGGAGCAAGCTTCCTTTTTGCACCCCTGGAGACTATGGAACAATGGCTTCAAACTACAAGAGATTCATAGAATCCTAGAGTTGGAAGGGACCTGGTGGGCCATCATCCAGTCCAACCCCATTCTGTCAAGAAGCAGGATAATTGGATTCAAGCACCCCCAGCAGATGGCCATCCAGCCTCTGTTTAAGTGTGGTGGAGGCTCCTTCTTTGGAGGCTTTGAAGCAGAGGCTGGATGGCCATCTGTTGGGGCTGTTTGAACATGATTGTCCTGCTTCTTGGCAGAATGGGGTTGGACTGGATGGCCCACCAGATCTCTTCCAATTCTATGACTCTATGATTCCCCATTTGGTGTTGCCTGCAAACTTAATGACCATGCTGGGCATGTTTAGCCTGAAGATGACGAGGCTGAGAGGAGATATGATAGCCATGTATAAATATGTGAGAGGAAGCCACAGGGAGGAGGAGGGAGCAAGCTTCCTTTCAGCTTCCCTGGAGACTAGGACACAATGGGGCAATGGCTTCAAACGACAAGAGAGGAGATTCCATCTGAACATGAGGAAGAACTTCCTGACTGTGAGAGCCGTTCAGCAGTGGAACTCTCTGTCCTGGATTGTGGTGGAGGCTCCTTCTTTGGAAGCTTTTAAACAGAGGCTGGACGGCCATGTGTCAGCCTGGATGGCCATCTGTCAGAGGTGATTTGAATGCAATATTCCTGCTTCTTGGCAGAATGGGGTTGGACTGGATGTCCCAGGAGGTCTCTCCTGACTCTTTGATTCTAGGATTCTATTATTCTTCCTCTGTTGAACAGCTCTTAACATTCAAGGGGTTGTAGTGAGGCACCACTACAACAGCACTACAGCCGTTCAGCAGTGGAACTCTCTGCCCCGGAGTGTGGTGGAGGCTCCTTCTTTGGAAGCTTTTAACAGGCTGGATGGCCATCTGTTGGGTGTGCTTTGAATGCAATATTCCTGCTTCTTAGTAGAATGGGGTTGGACTGGATGGCCCATGAGGTCTCTTCCAACTCTTTGATTCTATGATTCTATGACTAGATGGCCCATGAGGCCTCTTCCAACTCTAGGATTCTATGATTCTATGCCTTCTAACCCTCCGTATAAGTCATTACTAAAGATGTCTTACAAACCCTATGATACAAAAGCACAAAACCCCAAAGAAAACCTATGGCCAAATATCCCCATTCGAGATCTTGGCTGTCTCAGCTGTGAGCACCCACTCCATTTCCCCTGAGAAGATCCTTGTTGTGGGGAGTGTCCCTTTCATCCATCTCCCTCCTCCTCTTCCTCTTCAGGTATCACTCAGGAGACCATTGAAGATGCCCGTTCGGCAATGGAGCGCACCATGGTGAATGACATCCGGCGGCTGATCAAGGAAGGGGTGGACCTCAATACGCCACTGGACCACCGGGCCACTTTGGTGAGGAGAAGGGCTCCCAGAGGCCCTGGCTTTGGGATGGGTCCTGGAAGGGACAAGTGGGCCCTCGTGGATTTCCCCAACGTGAAGAAGGGTAACTAGTGCCAGTGCTGTTTTTCGCGTATTGCACAATCGCGTCCGCCATTAACAAAGCGATTTGGAAGTTTCAGAAGTTTCAGAAAGTTCCGACTTTTTTCAGAAAAATTCAGAAGTGACTTTAGAATCGAACCACCAGCACCACCTACATCCAAAACGTGTTTTGATCCATATTTTTTAAATCAACCAAGCCTAGTAACGATTCCAAAGCATACAGAATATTTACCCTCAGTGGGTTTCCATGGCTGAGGGAGTGTTCAAACTCCGGGCTCAAAGCACTGTGCCATGCTGGTGTTTAGAAAAAAGCTATTGCAAAGGACTGGGGTGTTGTGTGGTTTCCGGATTGTATGACTCTGTTCTAGCAGCATTTTCTCCTGACATTTTGCCTGCATGTGTGACTGGTTTATGTAGAGGATCTGATGGTGGTAAAGCAAGTGGAGTACATAATATACTTATGGAATGTCCAGGGTGGGAGAAAAGAACCAGTCTCTCTTATCCACGTGTGAAAGGAGCAATTAGCAAGCTTGATTTGCAAGTGAGCTGTTGTAGGTTTTTCGGGGTATATGGCCATGTTCTAGAGGCATTCCCTCCTGACGTTTCACCTGCATCTATGGCAAGCATCCTCAGAGGTTGTGAGTCAGACCTCACAACCTCTGAGGATGCTTGCCATAGATGCAGGCGAAACGTCAGGAGAGAATGCCTCTAGAATATGGTCATATACCCCGAAAAAACCTACAACAACCCATTGATTCCAGCCATACAAGCCTTCGACAATACAATGCAAGTGTTTGAGCTGGATCTATCCATTAGCATGTGAGTAACTGAGAAGAACCACCCAGGATTCGAAGCTGCAAGGCCATTAAATGCTAATTAAGGTGGCCATTTGCAACATTCACACTTGCCTCGAACAGACAAGAGTTCTTTCTTACACCCCACTTGCCTAGTTTCCAACACACCTCCACAGATAAACCCATTTTTCCTAGTTTCCAACAGACCTCATAACCTCTGAGGATGCCTGCCATCGATGTGGGTGAAACATCAGGAGAGAATGCTTCTGGAACATGGCCAGAGAGCCCAGAAAACTCACCACAACCCTGAGAAGATTGTATAATCAGTAGTGAGGGCATCTCCCTTGAAGTAGCTAGGCCGTTGTTCCCTTGGAGTATTTATTGCCTAGAGACCTCCTGTGCCTGGGTGGTGTTCGCTGGCCCTTGATGGCTTGCTGTCTGGAGACCTCCTATGCCTGGGTGGTGTTCATTCATCACTGTCTTGATTCTAGTGTTTTTCAATACAGGAAGCCAATTTTCATGGATTCTTCCTTTCTGTTGGAATTGTTCACATGCTTGTGGATTTCAATGCCTTCTCTGTCAGTCCTTGATGGAGTACTTCCTCATTCTTTTGCACGCTGCTGAAAGGTTTTATGGTATCATAAATTAGTTAAACCCGATGATGAGCAGGAATTGATGGAACGGAAGGGACATTCGGAACTCTGAACACTGAGCATGAGATTGTTTATGTATTGATGTTTTTAATCTGTTAATTTGTTTAAACTGTTTTTGTATGTTTGTATAATTTGATTTAGGCATCAAATTGTGCCTTCGTTTGTAAGCTGCCCTGAGTCCCCCCTCGGGGGTGAGAAGGGCGAGGTAGAAGTAATTGAAATAAATAAATTAAATTAGCCTCCTTGCATAAAGAGGTACCTAAGTTTCCTACTTGACAGATGCAACTGTCTTTCGGGCTGCATAGGTCAACAGCAAGCTAGACTATTAATGGTTGGGAGCTCACTCCGACCCAGGCTGGCTTTGAACTCATGACCTCTTGGTCAGTAGTGATTTAATGCAGCTGGCTACTAACAAGCTACACCACAGCCCGATTCTTAACAACAGGTAGGCTGTATTGTCGAAGGCTTTCATGGCCGGAATCACTCAGTTCTTGTGGGTTTTTTCGGGCTATATGGCCATGTTCTAGAGGCATTTCTCCTGACGTTTCGCCTGCATCTATGGCAAGCTTCCTCAGAGGTGAGGTCAGGTAGGCTGGTCAGGTAACAGGTAGGCTGTTAGAAATGGTGGGAGTTGAAGTACAAAACACTTGGAGGGAGGGCCGAAGTGTGCCCACGCCTGCTCTAGAGATTCCTAAAGGAGAGGCTTTAATTAAACCCAGGAATATTCTAATTGCAACTATGGAGGCCTGACTGTATTTCATTTCTTGCCGTGTAAAATGCATTGCATTGTGTACACTGTATTTTACAGCCTTGGGACTTGAATATGTTTTGTTTTGCTGCATGGCCAACATGCTCCATGGCTGTATTACTTTTCCCAATGGCTGCGGAGCCCTTTATTCAGCTAGCAAGGACACACGCCTGGTGTTTGTCCCCTCCTTCCTAGAGGTCATTGTCCTGCAAGGTGTCCTGCCATGGCTCGAGAGCAGTACGTGTGAAAAAGATCTTGGAGTCCTCATGGACAGGAAGTTAAACATGAGCCAGGAATGTGATGTGGCGGCAAAAAAAGCCAATGGGATTTTGGCCTGCATCAATAGGGGCCTAGTGTCTAGATCTAAGGAAGTAATGCTACCCCTCTATTCTGCTTTGGTTAGACCACACCTGGAATATTGTGTCCAATTCTGGGCACCACAATTCAAGAGAGATATTGACAAGCTGGAATGTGTCCAGAGGAAGAGGGTGACTAAAATGATAAAAGGTCTGGAGAACAAGCCCTATGAGGAGCGGCTTAAGGAGCTGAGCATGTTTAGCCTGAAGAAGAGAAGCCATGTATAAATATGTGAGAGGAAGCCACAGGGAGGAGGAGGGAGCAAGCTTGTTTTCTGCTTCCCTGGAGACTAGGACGCAATGGAGGAATGGCTTCAAACTACAAGAGAGGAGATTCCATCTGAACATGAGGAAGAACTTCCTGACTGTGAGAGCCGTTCAGCAGTGGAACTCTCTGCCGGGGGAGTGTGGTGGAGGCTCCTTCTTTGGAAGCTTTTAAACAGAGGCTGGATGGCCATCTGTCAGGGGTGATTTGAAGGCAATATTCCTGCTTCTTGGCAGAATGGGGTTGGACGGGATGGCCCATGAGGTCTCTTCCAACTCTTTGATTCTATGATTCTATGATTCTCATCCCTTTCTCTCTTCCCTCCGCAGCTGCACATTGCCTCGGCCAATGGTTACCTGGAGGCGGCGGAGCTGTTGCTCGAACACAAAGCCAACATGAGCGCCAAGGACGACGACGGCTGGCAGCCGCTCCATGCCGCGGCCTGCTGGGGACAGGTGAGTCTCCAGGTGCAGAGGAGGCACAAGGGCGAGAAGAACTGGTTTCACGTGCAGGGATCCCACCCCTCTCCAGCACACAACACTACAGCCACATTTCAAAGAATCCTAGAGTTGGAAGGGGCCTCCAAAGGCCATCCAGTCCTGCCAGACTAGAAGACACAATCAAAACCCTCCCTACAGATGCCCATCCTGCCTTGGCTTAAAAACCTCCAGAGAAGGAGACTCCAGGCCCTTCCACACAGCCCTATATCCCAGAATATCAAGGCAGGAAATCCCACATTATCAGCAGGACTGAAGACCAACAGGTCGGAGGTTTGAATTCGGGAAGAGCACAGATGAGCTCCCTCTGTCAGCTCCAGCTCCCCATGCGAGGACATGAGAGAAGCCTCCCATAAGGATGGTAAAACATCAGAACATCTGGGCAACGTCCCCTGGGTAATGTCTTTTCACATGGTCAGTTCTCTCACACCAGAAGTGACATAATAATAATAATAATAATAATAATAATAATAATAACAACAACAACTTTATTTATATCCCGCCACCATCTCCCCGCACATCGCATGATGTGTTCTGCATACAAGCGGAATAGGTTGGGTGAGAGGATACAACCCTGCCGAACGCCTTTCCCAATCTTGAACCCGTCTCCTGTTCCGCGGTCAGTTCTGACTGTGGCTCCTTGGTCCTTGTCCAGATTCCTAAGGAGAGAGGGAAGGGGGCTTGGGATGCCCATCCCACCAAGAACTTGCCACAATTTATGATGATCCACACAGTCAAAGGCTTTAGAATAGTCAATAAAACAGAAATAGATGTTTTTCTGAAACTCCCTGCCTTTTTCCATTCTCCAGCATCTGGATATTGGCAATCTGGTCTCTGGTTCCTCTGCCTTTTCTAAACCCAGCTTGTCCATCTGGCAACTCTCTCTCCATGTCTTTCTGGAGCCTTCTTTGCAGGATCTTGAGCATTACCTTCCTGGCATGAGAAATAAGGGCCACTGTATGAAAGTTTGAGCATTCCTTAGCATTTCCCTTTTTTTGGTATGGTGATATAAGTGGACTGCTTTATACACATCCATGTAAACTCATTTTCCCTACCCACCCGATTGATAACCAATAAACAAAATCATAATATTAAACAATTAAGGCAGACATCCTACTCCAAAGATACACAGGGAAAGGATTATTATAATCCCACTAATTTTTCATTTTGGACCAGGCATGGTGCCAACTTTGGCCCTCCTCCAGGTGTTTTGGACTTCAACTCCCACAATTCCTAACTGCCCATATGCCTGTTTTAGACAGTCCAGTCCATCTTTTTCTTGGATTGCTTTGCCCAGAAGTGGACACAGTGCAGAGGTTTTTAAATCCTTGTGTGTTATTGTTTATTGCTTATATGTGATTTATATTAATTGTGATGTATTGTATTGTTTTTGTTTATTGCTCTCTTATTTTATTGATGTGTTGTTGGTCTTGGCCTCATGTAAGCTGCTTTGAGTCCCTTGGGGAGGTGTTGTTGTTGTTGTTCATTCGTTCAGTCGCCTCTGACTCTTTGTGACCTCATGGACCAGCCCAAGCCAGAGCTCCCTGTCGGCCGTCACCACCCCCAGCTCCTTCAAGGTCAGTCCAGCCACTTCAAGGATGCCATCCATCCATCTTGCTCTTGGTCGGCCCCTCTTCCTTTTGCCTTCCACCTTCCCCAGCATCATTGTCTTCTCTAGGCTTTGCTGTCTCCTCATGATGTGGCCAAAGTACTTCAACTTGGCCTCTAGTCTCCTTCCCTCCAGTGGCAGTCGGGCTTTATTTCCTGGAGGATGGACTGGTTGGATCTTCTCACAGTCCAAGGCACTCTCAGAACTTTCCTCCAACAACATAGTCCAAAAGCATCTTCCTTCCTTCGCTCAGCCTTCCCTAAAGTCCAGCTCTCACATCCGAAGGTGACTACAGGGAAGACCATGGCTTGGACTAGGCAATGGATCTTCATTGCCAGTGTGATGTCTCTACTCTTCACTATTTTATCGAGATTGGACCTTGCTCTCCTCCCAAGAAGGAAGCATCTTCTGATTTCCTGGCTACAGTCTGCATCTGCAGTAATCTTTGCACCTAGAAATACAAAGTCTGTCACTTTAATGGGGTATAAATAAAATAATAATAATAATAATAATAATAATAATAATAATTATTATTATTATTTGGATCCAAGCAGAAGAGAGTGGACTTCCCTGGATGTGGACACTCTCCCCCTCTGGATTCAGACTAGAATCCCATGCTGCCCCCTGGTGTCCGAGCCCAGCGGACGCCGCTTTCGTGGAACAGACTCCATGAGGAATAATCCCATTAATCTGAGCCTGTCTAAAGAACAGGTGGCGCCCAGGATCCCCGGCTAAATTGGATAAGCGGAGGATTTCCCACGGCGGCAGCCATACAGGCAATTGAGCCACTCGCTCCAACTGCAAGGCAGATGCTCAGGCCCATAGTCTCCCCCCAGGGAGATGGTTGAGGGCACCATCCCACTAGGAGGAAGGATGGCTCGCTTGGGCCAGAAGGCCAATCCCCTGAGGAAGAAGGATGCCAGGATTGGGAAGGATAATAGAATTGCAAGATGAAATGGGGCTTCGGGAGGCATCATTGGTTGCATCTACACCAGAAGTGGCCAAACTGAGTTCCACAGAACCCAGGGTTCTGCAAAAGCATAATAATAAGGATATGAGTATTGAAAGATCAAACTGCAAAGACTCTGGCACAAGCCAGTCAAGGTTGTCCCAGTGGTGATGGGCACACTGGGTGCAGTGCCTCAAGACCTTGGCCTGCACTTAAACACAATGAGCGCTGACAAAATGACCGTCTGCCAGCTGCAGACGACCACCTGACTGGGATCTGCACGCATTATTTGCCGATACATCACACAGTCCTAGACACTTGGGAAGTGTCCGATACAACAGCCAGCAGAATGATCTTTCTTGCTGTGAACTAATCTTGTTGGGTATCTAACAACAACAACAACAACTTTATATCCCACCACCATCTCCCAAAAGGGACTTAGGGCTGCTTACAGAGCAGCACACAATAATAAAATACCAGAGTAAAATTTACTTATATAGGAAATTGGAAGATGTATTTGAACCAGCAGTACAACAATGCAAATATACAACATAAAAATACAACAGTAAAATATAAGAAAATAAGATTAAATACAAGAAACAGTATAAATAAAGGGAAATCGAAAGAGAAAGAAAGAGGGGAAATGAGAACCAAGTATGTAGAAAATAGGAATCAGTTATTAGCAGTAGATATTTTGGAAAACCACTAAAATACAAAACCACAATGGGCTTTTCAGATGTATGAAACTATCCACATGGATAATTGCAAGCCCTATTGAACAAATTACCTGCAATAGAAGCATACCAGAAGGTTGCATTGGAGGTCTTAGGAAATGCCTTGGGAGGAGATGGGTGTCAGATAAGTGAAGCCTTGGGTAGTGATCCTATGGATATGGGATCTCAAAGGTAACGTTTAATCAGCATTACATAGGACAGTGAATAATTTCCAAAAACAATCCTCTTCGTGTCAGGGGATGGACCTTGCTTTCATGGTTTTCTTGTGAGCTTCCCAAAAGGCAAGTGCAGGATGAAAGAGCTTGGGCCACAACACTGGTTGCCCGCCTGATGTCGCCCTGTCCCCTTTCCCTCTTTCTCCTCATTGACAGGTTCAGCTGGTGGAGCTCTTGGTGGCCCACGGAGCCGACCTCAACGGGAAGTCAGTGCTGGATGAGACGCCCCTCGGTGAGTACTTTGGCTATGGTCATTTGGCCATACAACCGCACCGCTCCCAGACCTTCATTATTTTCTCTCTGCTCATTGACCCATTCCGGTTAGGAAAAAAATTGAGATGTCATTAGAGTGTCAGGGCAACCAGTCAATTGTGTTACATTTCTAACAGAACAAAACAAATAAACAGACAAAATACAAAACTTGCGAGTTTGGTAGTTGATTAAATGTCCTTTGACCAGTATCTGGCCACTTGGAGTGCCTCTGGTGTTGCCGCAAGAAGGTCCTCCCTTGTGCATGTGGCAGGGCTCAGGTTGCATTGCAGCAGGTGGTCAGTGGTTTGCTCCTCTCCACACTCGCATGTCGAGGATTGTAGTTCACCTACATCCAGAGGAGCGCTGTGGACTCAAACAATGATGGATCTGGACCAAACTTGGCACAAATACTCAGTATGCCCAAATGTGAACACTGGTAGAGTCTGGGGAAAATAGACCTTGACATTTGGGAATTGTAGTTGCTGGGATTTATAGTTCACCTATAATCAAAGAGCATTCTGAACTCGACCAACAATAGAATTGGGTCAAACTTCCCACACAGAATCCCAATGACACCAGGAAATACTATGTTTTCTGATGGTCTTTGGCTACCCCTTTGATAACACCTCACAACCCCCTCAGGGGTCGCGACCCCCAGGTTGAGAAACACTGCTGTAAATAAATCAATAATAAATAGATACTATGAGACCACCCTGATGTCTTCTTCTTTTGCACCCTCCTTTCTAGATGTCTGTGCGGACGAAGAGGTCCGAGCCAAGATCCTGGAGCTGAAGCAGAAGCACGACGCCATCATGAAGTCGCACGACAAGCACAAGTCGCTGCTCCAGCGTCGAACTTCTAGCGCCGGGAGCCGAGGGTGAGTTTCAGGGTTGAAGAGGGAAACTCTTCAGGAGTTCAAGAGAGTAAAACTCTAGATTTCTTCCCTGTAGCAGAGGCAGGGGTCACTGTCCAAGACAACCAAGGCAGCAGCTCCTGAAGTCAAGAAGAGCTGTTGGAGGTTGCAAAAAGAACTGAGGCACAGAACTATTTGATAAGGAGCAGCTGGGAAACTACCGTATATACTCAAAGATAAGCCGGGTTTTCAGCCGTTTTTTGAGCTGAAAAAGCCTCCCTTGGATATATATTCCCTCTCCTTTTCATCTTCCTTGACAGTGTGTTTTCTTTTCTAGTCAAAAGGGAATTTATTTATTGTGTCAGGAGCAAACCAAACAGTTGTATTGCATTTAACAAAGAAGCAAAACACAAAGTTTGCAAGCTTGGTAGTGGATTAAATGTCCTTTGACCAGTCTCTGGCCCCTTGGAGTGCCTCTGGTGTTGCCGCAAGAAGGTCCTCCATTGTGAATGTGGCAGGGCTCAGGGTGCATTGCAGCAGGTGGTCAGTGGTTTGTTCCTCTCCACACTCGCACGTTGTGGACTTCACTTTGTGGCCCCATTTCTTGAGGTTGGCTCTGCATCTGGTGGTGCCAGAGCGCAGTCTGTTCAGTGCCTTCCAAGTCACCCAGTCTTCTGTGTGCCCAGGGGGGAGTCTCTCATTGGGTATCAGCCATGGATTGAGGTTCTGGGTTTGAGCCTGCCACTTTTGGACTCTTGCTTGCTGAGGTGTTCCAGCGAGTGTCTCTGTACATCTTAGAAAACCATTTCTTGATTTAAGTCGTTGACGTGCTGGCTGATACCCAAACAGGGGATGAGCCTGAGATGTCTCTGCCTTGGTCCTTTCACTATTGGCTGCTAATTCCCTGCGGATGGTGACACTGATGAAATAGTTCCTCATTCTTTGCATGCTTGCTGGAGATTATTATGGCCTTGTAAATTAGTTAAATTAGCCTACCTGCATAAGCAATACCTAAAGTTCCTACATGACAGATGCAACTTTCTTTCAGGCTGCAAAGGTTAACAGCAACCTAGATAAATGGTCAGAAGCTTTCTCCGACCTGGGCTGGTTTTGAACTCATGACCTTTTGGTCAGTAGTGATCTTAATGCACCTGACCCCCAGCCAGCTGCACCACAGCACTGTTGCTATCTGGGGGAAAAAGACAAAGGTGTATCTGAAAGTAGCCACGAAGGGAATTTATTAAATTGAGATATAAGCATAGAAGTTTGTTAGATATGGGATCCACATCAAGTGGAGGTCTTGGGTGGTGGGTTCATGGATGTGTGGGGTAAGAGGGGTAGGGTTTGATTATTTATTTGTCGTGTCAAGGAAACCAGTCAATTATATTACATTTCTAACAGAACAAAACAAACAAACAGACAAAACACAAATTTTGCAAGTTTGGTAGTTGATTAAATGTCCTTGGACCAGTATCTGGCCCCTTGGAGTGCCTCTGGTGTTGCCGCAAGAAGGTTCTCCATTGTGCATGTGGCAGGGCTCAGGTTGCATTGCAGCAGGTGGTCAGTGGTTGGCTCTTCTCCACACTCGCATGTCGTGGACTTCACTTTGTGGCCCCATTTCTGAAGGTTGGCTCTTCATCTTGTGGTGCCAGAGCGCAGTCTGTTCAGCGCCTTCCAAGTCACCCAGTCTTCTGTGTGCCCAGGGGGGAGTCTCTCATTGGGTATCAGCCATGGATTGAGGTTCTGGGTTTGAGCCTGCAACTTTTGGACTCTTTCTTGCTGAGGTGTTCCAGCGAGTGTCTCTGTAGATCTTAGAAAACTATTTCTTGATTTAAGTCATAGATGTGCTGGCTGATACCCAAACAAGGGATGAGCTGGAGATGTCTCTGCCTTGGTCCTTTCACTATTGGCTGCTACTTCCTGGCGGATGTCAGGTGGTGCAATACCGGCTAAGCAGTGTAATTTCTCCAGTGGTGTAGGGCGCAGACACCCCGTGATAATGCGTCATGTCTCATTAAGAGCCACATCCACTGTTTTAGTGTGGTGAGATGTGTTCCACACTGGGCATGCATACTCTGCAGCAGAGTAGCATGGCGCAAGGGCAGATGTCTTCACTGTGTCTGGTTGTGATCCCCAGGTTGTGCCAGTCAGCTTTTGTATGACATTGTTTCTAGCACCCACTTTTTGCTTGATTTTCAGGCAGTGCTTCTTGTAGGTCAGAGCATGGTCCAGAGTGACTCCCAGGTATTTGGGTGTGCTGCAAGGACATTGTGTCTGGTTGTGATCCCCAGGTTGTGCCAGCCAGCTTTCGTATGATATTGTTGTCACTCCAGAAGCCAAAAGGGTAGGAAGCAGGGGAAGGAGAGATATTTCATGTCCTCCTTGTTTGTATGGCTCTCTTTCAAACCCACCCAATTTCCTGGCTTTTTGTGTGTGTATCTAAATGTATTAACGTTATGTGTGCTTTTCTGTTCCCTTGGAAGTTTCCCCCTCATGTTTACAGGTCTTTGCAAATCCTATATACATATAGCTATCTAGAGATTTTCATGTACCTGCATAGAGTAATTTGACGTGTTCATTTTGTGCAACTTTTTAAGGCTTGTGATTCTACCAGTTCTTTGTCACAGGCTGATGGTATTTGTGGCACAAGTTCCATCTGCCGGCAACAACAACAACAACAAAACTGGTTGGGTCAAATGCCTGGGTTTTTGGGTGAGTTTGGGGTCACCCAAAAAGTGTGCCTTGACCATAAATGTGAATTGCAATATTTATGATGTCACAATGTTGGCTTATAACATTGTAAATATTGAACTGAATGCCAGCCAATGTATATATTTAACATACAAACTATTCTGGGACTTCCCAGGGAAGAGGATCAATCTGTGACACTCTCCCTCAAACTGGCCGACGACCCTTGTTGTCCCCCTCTGAGACAACCTCTGACCCCACAATCCCTTCCCCTTTCTCCCCAGGAAAGTGGTGAGGCGGGTGAGTGTAACGGAGCGCACCAACCTGTACCGCAAGGAGCATGAGAAGGAGGCTATTGTGTGGCAACGGCAGCGGCAGCAGGCGGAGAGCGAGGTGGAGGATGAGGATAAGCAGACAGACGAAGAGCTCCAGCCACCAACGTCGGTGAGTTACGGGGCAGAATGCTCATTGGCACGCATGCCAGGAGAGAGGACGCTGTGTGGCCCTTCTGGCATGTGTGCCATAGGTTCGCCATCACTGATCCACATGGTCTCTTCTGACTCCATGCTTCTGTGATTCTATATCGGTCTCTGTCTGTCTATCTATTTTTCCATCTATCTTAGGGTTGGACTGGATGCCTTAGGATCTCTTCCAACTCCATGATTCTATGATTCTATAATCTATCTATCTATCTATCTATCTATCTATCTATCTATCTACAAGGGTTCTCCAGAAAGTAAGGTTCCAAGGCACGTAGCTCTTGCGGAGAATTTTCTCAGGGGAAGTTGGAAGCAAACGAGCAGTGCCAGTTGTCAGTAGCTCATCAACTGGCCTTGTGGTGAAGGTTAGAGATGAGGTCACAGTTGCTCTGGATGCAGGTGAACTATAACTCCCACAAAGGTCAATTTCTCCCAAATATCTCCAGAATGTTCTCTTGGTCATGGGGAGTCTGTGTGCCAAGTTTGGTCCAGGTCCGTCATTTGTAGGGGCCGCGGTGGGCTGTGGGAGGTGAATTGCATGAAGGTACTGTATATCCCAATGTCTGTGGTCCATTCTCCCCTTAACCACACCATATAGTGGTCCATGTGGGTGTAGTGGGTCTTGGGGAGTCTGTGTGCCAAGTTTGGTCCAGGTCCGTCATTCGTAGGGGTCGCAGTGGGGTATGGGAGGTGAATCACGTGAAGGTACTGCATATCCCATTGTCCGTGGTCCATCCTCCCGCAAACCGCACCATATAGTGGGCCATGGGGGTATAGTGGGTCATGGGGAGTTTGTTTGCCAAGTTTGGTCCAGGTCCGTCATTTGTAGGGGTCGCAGTAGGGTATGGGAGGTGAATTGTGTGAAGGTCCTGCATATCCCATTGTCCATGGTCCATCCTCCCTCAAACCGCAACATATAGTGGTCCACGGGGGTGTAGTGGGTCTTGGGGGGGTCTGTGTGCCAAGTTTGGTCCAGGTCCGTCATTCGTAGGGGTCGCAGTAGGGTATGGGAGGTGAATTGTGTGAAGGTACTGCATATCCCATTGTCTGTGGTCCATCCTCTCTCAAACCGCACCATATAGTGGGCCATGGGGGTATAGTGGGTCATGGGGAGTCTGTGTGCCAAGTTTGGTCCAAATCCCTCATTTGTAGGGGTCGCAGTGGGCTGTGGGAAGTGAATCGTGTGAAGGTACTGCATATCCCATTGTCCGTGGTCCATCCTGCGCACCATATAGTGGGTCATGGGGGGGGGGGTCTGTGTGCCAAATGTAGTCCAGGTCTGTCATTCGTGGGGGGTTGCAGTGGTCTCTGGAGCTGAGTGAAGATATTGCCAATCCCTGTGGCAGTAGTGGTCAAATCCGCCGTTGTTTGGGTTCACAGTGCTCTCTGGATGTAGGTGAACTACAACTCCTCTAAATCATGGTGAATTCATCCCGAACCTCTTGTTCAGTTACTGATCAATTCCTGCTTGCTGTGTGCCATAGGAATGGGTAGGAAAGGGTTAAGTAAGAGGCAGTGGGTGGGGTCATGCAAATTTGGAGAGAGAAAGGAACCCTAGGATGTCCATTCTGGAGTTAAAACAGAACACCGAGGATGAAACGGTCCCCGAATGAAAGCATTCCTTGGGTGGTTGGTGTTTGGGGAGGACACTGGCAGGGGTTGGGCTACATGTTCACGGCGCTCGCTCTAACCTACAATGTCAGTGGAGGGAGTGCCTTTGGAGGTTTCTCAGCACTTGGAACGATAACCTGTTGTGAAGGCAGGAGGATGTCTGTGTAAGTGCACACCTCCACCACATACACACATTTTCACTTTTATTATGTGTATTATAGATAGAAGATATTAATTCTTTGTATTTAAAAAATCTTGTAACCTTACTTTCTGGATAACCCTTGTATCTAATCTCTCTGCTTGTCCTTGTCCTCCTGCTCCTCCTCCTCTTCCTCCTCTGCCTCTTTCTCCTCCTTCTGCTCCTCCTCCTCTGCCTCCTTCTCCTCCTCCTCCTGCTCTTCCTCCTCCACCACCATCTCCTTCTTCACCACCTCCTCCTCGTCCTGCTCCTGCTCCTCCTCTGCCTCCTCCTCCTACTACTTCTCCTGCTCCTCCTCTGCCTCCTCCTCCTCCTGCTCCACCTCCACCTCCTCTTCCTCCGCCTCCTTCTCCTCTTCCTGCTTCTCCTCCTCCTCTGTCTCTTTCTCTTCCTCCTCCTCCTCCTGCTCCTCCTCCTCTGCTTCCTTCTCCTCTTCCACCTCCACCTCCTCCTCCTCCTCCACCACCACCACCTCCTCCTCCTCCTTCCTCCTCCACCACCACCATCTCCTCCTACTACTACTTCTCCTGCTCCTCTGCCTCCTTCTCCTCCACCTGCTCCTCTGCCTCCTTCTCTTCCTCCTCCGCCTCTTTCTCCTGCTCCTCTTCCTCCTCCTCATCCTGCTCTTCCTCCACCACCTCCTCCTCCTCCACCACCACCTCCTCCACCACCACCTCCTCCTCCTCTTCCTCCTGTACCTCCTCCTCCTCTGCCTCCTTTTCCTCCTCTTCCTCCTCCGCCTCTTTCTCCTGCTCCTCTTCCTCCTCCTCCTCCTGCTCTTCCTCCACCACCTCCTCCTCCACCACCACCTCCTCCACCACCTCCTCCTCCTCTTCCTCCTGCTCCTCCTCCTCCTCTGCCTCCTTCTCCTCCTCTTCCTCCTCTGCCTCTTTCTCCTCCTTTTGCTCCTCCTCCTCTGCCTCCTTCTCCTCCTCCTCCTGCTCTTCCTCCTCCACCACCATCTCCTTCTTCACCACCTCCTCCTCGTCCTGCTCCTGCTCCTCCTCTGCCTCCTCTTCCTTTTCTTTCTTTCTGGGTTGGACTGGATGGCCCTTGTCTCTTTGTGAGGCAGGAACAGCCCTGTGTGCGTGAGTGTTTGTCCAAATTCACCACCTTCTCTCCTTGCTCTACCAGGAGGCCGAGGAGGAGGCAGCGCCCCCGGAACCCTGTGCCTTGGACGTTCCCTCGGAGCGCAACGGCTCGGCCCATTCCCGGCACTTGTACTCCAAGCGGATGGACCGCAGCGTCTCCTACCAGCTGGCCACCGAGGACGAGGTGGCCACGGCCACCACCAACCTCAGCAAGGACAAAGCCCGGCACACTTTGGCCGACCTCAAGCGCCAGCGGGCGGCCGCCAAGCTCCA
Source organism: Anolis sagrei (assembly GCF_037176765.1). Taxonomy (NCBI): domain Eukaryota; kingdom Metazoa; phylum Chordata; class Lepidosauria; order Squamata; family Anolidae; genus Anolis; species Anolis sagrei. The sequence goes on along the minus strand of NC_090024.1, from coordinate 3,607,802 downwards.
GAGGCTCCACTCGGAGGACTACCCGCTGGACACCGGCGAAGGGACGCTGCCGGAGTCAGAGCGCAATTCGGTGTACTTCACACCATCCAGCGGGGACCCTCCTCTCCTGAAGCTGACCGCTCCGGCGGAAGAGACTCCGGCTGAGAAAAGGCGTTGCTGCAAGCTCATGTGAGCTGCGAGAGAGACCCTCCTCGCTGGATGTGTCCAGTGGGTCCACAAGCCTGGTTTCGCCCTCCAGAGCAAAACGGTGGTGGGTTGGAAGCCGTGTGGGCGGCAGGTTGGAGGCGGCCCACCAGTTCACCCGCAGTGTCCTTCGTCACCCGCGCAGTAAACGTGGCTGGCCATTTTTACCCCCTCGAATTTTGCAGCGTGTTCTGGGAACGGTGGCTTCTGGTGGCCACTTCTTTACGTGTGTCTTTTGTGTGTGTTTGTGAGGATATATACGGCGGTTGGTTGCCGGGAGCCCAGGCTCCGGAAGAATCTCAGGGAAGAAGGAACACGGCTGGGTTTAGCTTGCCTCGGCGTGGGTCAGGGAGGCGATGCAATGGGGGTCTTGGGGCAACGGACGTAGAGGGGGCGCATAAGCCCCAATGTGCCCATATGCTCCCTCTTTCTGTGTCTCTCTTGTCTGTGTGTCTTCTCCACAGGTGAATTGAAGGTAAGAGGGGAGCTGCACCCCATTTCTCCAACGGCACAGGATTCTGTGAGTTGTGGTCCAACTTTTCCAAGCCCTCGTGAGGGAAATATCTCATTTTTGGGGTGGTCAAAGGATGTGACAAGGAGAAGGGACACAGAGTCTATATCTCTCCAAGATTCTCCATAATCAGCATCATCTTGGTTATGGGATTGGCCTTATTGACCCCAGAAGAGAGTATGTTGGGATAGAGTAGGCAAGGGCAAACTTTGGCCCTCTTTCCAGGTGTTTTGGACTTCAACTCCCACCATTCCTGGGCCTCAGGCCCCTTAAGCGGCTGAGGGGGAAAAGGAAGGGGCCTGAGGCCAGGAATGGTGGGAGCTGAAGTCCAAAACACCTGGAAAGAGGGTCAAAGTTTGCCCATAGACTCCTAAGAGGAGTGGTACCCACCCAAAACAGAGCAAGGCTGCGTTCGGTTACTGCTTCGAAGGTAGCCTTCAAGCTATACGTGGTGAAACATCTCCTTTTGGACTACCGCTCCCAGAATCCCCTTGTCACCACTTTGCCTACTACTGCCTCCCTTTTCCCCCCTCCTCGAATCGATCTATCGATCACCTTTTCCTCTCCTTTTCTCCTCTTTGCATAATTCCCCCCGTGGTTTTTGCAGGCCGCGAGTTTTCTATTTTCTCTCCTTTTTTATTTTTTTGCAAAGTGTTTTTTCTAACTATGTTTTTAATTCTTTCTCGACATCGACAAAAGCAATAAACTAGTGACTCTTTCAGCAGTCGTGTTCGTCATTTTGGGAATAGGGAAACAACCAAGGGAAAACATCCTAGTGCTGGAAATCCACTCCACTCTTCGCCGGAAGACATGATGAAGTTGAAAATTGAGCTGCAAAGCTACAGAATGGTGGACGCATGGTTTGAGAGCAGTACGTCTGAAATACCTCTGAGGATGCTTGCCATAGATGCAGGCGAAACGTCAGGAGAGAATGCCTCTAGAACATGGCCCGAAAAAACCTACAACATGTGTGAAAAAGATCTGGGAGTCCTCGTGGACAACAAATTAGACATGAGCCAGGAATGTGATGCGGCAGCAAAAAAAGCCAATGGGATTTTGGCCCGCATCAATAGGAGCCTAGTGTCTAGATCCAGAGAAGCCATGCTCCCCATTCTCTATTCTGCCTTGGTAAGACCACACCTGGAATCACACTGTGACCAATTCTGGGCACCACAATTGAAGAGAGATATTGACAAGCTGGAATGTGTCCAGAGAAAGAGGGTGACTCAAATGATCCAGAGTCTGGAGAAGAAGCCCTATGAGGAGGAGGGCGACTAAAATGATCAAGGGTCTGGAGAACAAGCCCTATGAGGAGCGGCTTAGGGAACTGGGCATGTTTAGCCTGAAGAAGAGAAGGCTGAGAGGAGATATGATAGCCATGTATCAATATGTGAGAGGAAGCCACAGGGAGGAGGAGGGAGCAAGCTTGTTTTCTGCTTCCCTGGAGAGAGACTAGGACGCAATGGAACAATGGCTTCAAACTACAAGAGAGGAGATTCCATCTGAACATTAGGAAGAACTTCCTGACTGTGAGAGCCGTTCAGCAGTGGAACTCTCTGCCCCGGAGTGTGGTGGAGGCTCCTTCTTTGGAAGCTTTTAAGCAGAGGCTGGATGGCCATCTGTCAGGGGTGATTTGAATGCAATATTCCTGCTTCTTGGCAGGGGGTTGGACTGGATGGCCCTTGAGGTCTCTTCCAACTCTTTGATTCTATGATTCTATGAGTGGCTTAAAGAGCGGGGCATGTTTAGCATGCAGAAGTTTAAAAGACACCACACAAAGAGTGAAGAAACAAATCTTTTTTATTGAAGTTTAGTAAATAGCCAGAAGAAACAAATGCTTGTAAGAAAATAAGAAGGTTCCAAAAAGTAATAAGTCAATAAAAAGCAGGAACACAAAGCAATGTCCACACAAGTAATAAAAGCAATCCAAGACAGCATTAATTCAAACAGGAATCAAACAGGATACAAAGACAATCCAAAAGGCTAAAAATCTCCACAGGAACAAGACCCCTTGAACATAGAATCCTAGAATCAAAGAGTTGGAAGACACCTCCTGGGCCATCATCCAGTACAGCCCCATTCTGCCAAGAAGCAGGAATATTGCATTCAAACCACCCCTGACAGATGGCCATCCAGCCTCTGCTTCAAAGCCTCCAAAGAAGGAGCCTCCACCACACTCCGGGGCAGAGAGTTCCACTGCTGAACGGCTCTCACAGGAAGTTCTTCCTCATGTCCAGATGGAATCTCCTCTCTTGTAGTTTGAAGCCATTCCTCCATTGCGTCCTAGTCTACAAGGAAGCAGAAAACAAGCTTGCTCCCTCCTCCTCCCTGTGGCTTCCTCTCACATATTTATACACGGCTATCATGTCTCCTCTCAGCCTTCTCTTCTTCAGGCTAAACATGCCCAGCTCTTTAAGCTGCTCCTCATAGGGCTTGTTCTCCAGACCCTTGATCATTTTAGTCGCCCTCCTCTGGACACATTCCAGCTTAGAGTCAACATCTCTCTTCAATTGTGGTGCCCAGAATTGGACACAATATTCCAGGTGTGATCTAACCAAAGCGGAATAGAGCATGGGGAGCATGACTTCCCTGGAATAGATGGCCTCTGGGATCTCTTCTATCTCCATGAATCAATCAGTTGATCTATTTATCTTAGGGTTGGACTAGATGGTCTCTGGGATCTCTTCTGTCTCTATCTATCTCTCTAATAGTTGGACTGGAGGCCTTGGGATTCCGTGGAGGTGACCATCTGTCAGAAGGGCTTTGATTGCTTCTTCTAGAAAGTCGACAGGATGACCTTTGGGGATACCTTCAAACCCTAGCGATCCATGAGATCCATGCGCACATGTGCAGATTAGGGTGGAATGAATAAGGATCCTGCAGCCGAAGGAAGGGCTTGCAAGAGGCTCAGGATTTCTCTGTCTCTTTCTTGGCCTGGCCCCATGCCAGCTCCTTTGAAGGAGACCAAGACCCCAGTAGAAGAAAAAGTTTCCGGCTCCGGTGTCATCTTCCAGGGGAAGGACAAAAAGGTGACCGGCCGATGTTTCGCCAGCTGCCCTTGGCGCTGAGCAGGTGAGCCGCTTGTCAGAAGGCAAGAGAGAGAGGGAGATGTCCTTGGCTTGCGGGGAATCTGCCAGCCGGTGCCAAGGCCAGAGACGCTTGCACAAACTGTCCCTCCAAAGGCCGGTCAGATGAAGCCTTGCCAAGTCTCCAAGCCTGATGGGATGCAGAAGGGACCCCAAAGGCCATCCAGCCCAACCCCCTTCCGCCAGGCAGGAAAGCGTGCCAAAGCAGCCCTGAGAGATGCCCATCCTTTATTAATGACTTGAATGAAGGGTTAGAAGGCAGGATCATCAAGTTTACAGACGACACCAAATTGGGAGGGAGAGCCAAGACTCCAGAGGACAGGAGGAGGATCCAAAACGATCTTGACAGATTAGAGAGATGATTGGCCAAAACTAACAAAATGAAGTTCAACAGGGACAAATGCAAGATACTCCACTCTTGTAGGAAAAACGAAATGCAAAAATACAGAATGGGGGACGAGGCCTGGCTCGAGAGCAGTACGTGTGAAAAAGATCTTGGAGTCCTCGTGGACAGGAAGTTAAACATGAGCCAGGAATGTGATGTGGCGGCAAAAAAAGCCAATGGGATTTTGGCCTGCATCAAGAGGAGCATAGTGCCTAGATCTAGGGAAGTCATGCTTCCCATGCTCTATTCCGCTTTGGTTAGACCACGTTACCTGGAATATTGTGTCCAATTCTGGGCACCACAATTGAAGAGAGATATTGACAAGCTGGAATGTGTCCAGAGGAGGGCGACTAAAATGATCAAGGGTCTGGAGAACAAGCCCTATGAGGAGCGGCTTAACGAGCTGGGCATGTTTAGCCTGAAGAAGAGAAGGCTGAGAGGAGATATGATAGCCATGTATAAATATGTGAGAGGAAGCCACAGGGAGGAGGAGGGAGCAAGCTTGTTTTCTGCTTCCCTGGAGATTAGGACGCAATGGAACAATGGCTTCAAACTACAAGAGAGGAGATTCCATCTGAACATTAGGAAGAACTTCCTGACTGTGAGAGCCGTTCAGCAGTGGAACTCACTGTCCCGGAGTGTGGTGGAGGCTCCTTCTTTGGAAGCTTTGAAACAGAGGCTGGATGGCCATCTGTCGGGGGTGATTTGAATGCAATATTCCTGCTTCTTGGCAGAATAGGGTTGGACTGGATGGCCCAGGAGGTCTCTCCCAACTCTTTGATTCTATGATTCTATGATTCTAGGACACTTTTAAACAGAGGCTGGGTGGCCATCTGTCAGGGGTGATTTGAATGCAATGTTCCTGCTTCTTGGCAGAATGGGATTGGACTGGATGGCCCATGAGGTCTCTTCCAACTCTTTGATTCTATGATCCTATGATCCAACCTCTGCTTGAAGACCTCCAAAGATGGAGTCATAGAAGGAGAAAAGCTTGGAAAGTGGCCTGTAAGGCCATCCAGTCCAATCTCTGCTGCCATGGATGAATACATGGCTAAAGCACTCCCAAAAGGTGGCCATTCAGCCTCTAAGGAAGGTGCATCAAGAACGTTGTCAAGCTTCTCATGACTGAAACCCAACCAAGAAGAGTCCACTCTCTTCCTCTGTTGAACAAGTCTTAACATTCAAGGGGTTGTAGTGAGACACCAACACTCTTGGGCAGAGAAGGCTAAAGGCCCTGCAAAACTACAACTCCCATAGCATGTGTCAAACTGCATCCATTCTGTGATGTAGATGCACCCTTGGCCACATGCTCTCCTTCTTTGCTCCTTGATGGTGGGGTTCGGAGAGGAAACCAGGACACACTGCTTCTGCTCTGGAGGAAAACAAAGCCAGGTCTGTCCTTCGGACCTTTGCCTTGGACGGTCCCAACTGACCAAACAAACACAATGATTGCTGCCTCCGTTCGGTCACTGGGTTCATGCAGACTCCACACTCACAATGGGAGTTTGCAGGCCTCATTCCATGGAAAAGGAAGCCTGGACACACGATGATGGGGAAAGATAGTTTGATGTGTTGTCGAAGGCTTTCATGACCCAAATCACTGAGTTGCTGTGAGTTTTTCGGGCTATGGCTATGCTCCAGCAGCATTCTCTCCTGATGTTTCACCTGCATCTGTGGCTAATGGCATCTTAGAAGGTTCTGTTGGCAGTTGTTGTTCATTCGTTCAGTCGTCTCCGACTCTTCGTGACCTCATGGACCAGCCCACGCCAGAGCTCCCTGTCGGCCGTTACCACCCCCAGCTCCCTCAAGGTCAGTCCAGTCACTTCAAGGATGCCATCCATCCATCTTGCCCTTGGTCGGCCCCTCTTCCTGTTGGCAGTAAAGCAAGTGAAATAATGTCCAGGGTGGGAGAACGAACCTTGTCTGTTTAAAGCAAGTGTGAATGTTGCAGTTAGCAAGTGTGAATAGCATTGAGTAGCCATTGTGGTGTCACGCGCTGGGCCTATGAAAGAGTCTGAAGACAGGATGTGTTTTCTATATGCCCAGCGGGATGCCTCGGCTAAGAGGCCTTTCGGATTTCCCCACACAAAGTTCTTTTAAAGACTTCGAAAGTTCAACAAAGTTTTTATTGTTGCTTAAATCTTCAATAAATCAAACGAATGCTTCAAGGCTTTGAATCAACTGGTGGCTTGCTTAAATCTTGTCCACAAGGGACAGGCAACTTTCTTCATAAACTGTTTCTTCCTTCTACAAGGGAAATCCTTGACTCCTCCCTGGGCAATCTCGCTTAAGCTCTGCTGGCGTGGGCCCTTACACCCGGTCCAAATAGCGTTATGGCTGCCACGAGTGGTCCTTACCAAACAGAGTCCTTTAGTAGATTTCCAAAAGGAAAGAAGGCTTTCAATTCCCAGCGAAGTCTGGCTGTAGAGTTGTGGAACTAAATTCCCCAACAAAGGCTATGTTGTACTTCTCTGTAGAGCTGTGGGTTAGTGTTAGGGTTAGCTTTCTACAGGTGGAACTGATTCACGTCCTGTACGAAAGGCTTCTCTGTGTGAACTGAACTAGAGGTTCCCCTTTTTCCCTCCTTAACCCAGAAAAAGGGGCGGAACTAAAAAACCTAATGAGAATTGATGGGTCATTGGCCCTATGATTGCAAACCAAGGGAAGCCACCTTATTGCAAAATGCATGGAGCTTTGGAATACATGCAAACACTCAATAGAAAGGGAAAGAAGTTGGAGCTCCTGGTACAGCCGTACCAGCACAGCCATATTTATTATTTATTTATTTATTTACAGTATTTATATTCCGTCCTTCTCACCCCATTTGTCTAGCTTGCTGTCGACCTTTGTAGCCCAAAAGACAGTTGCATCTGTCAAGTAGGAAATTTAGGTGCTGCTTATGCAGGGAGGCTAATTTAACTAATTTACGACGCCACAAAACTCTCCAGGAGTGTGCAAAAGAATGAGGAAGTACTCCATTGGTGTCACAAGTGGATAGTGAAGCAACAGCTCCCCCGGTGGTTGGAATTTGAACATACCTTCATGAAGCTGGAATGTTAAATAGCTTCTGTGTGTTGTGTATCTATGGCATTGAATTCAAAGGGGACTCAGGGCAGATCGCAATGCACATAGACATGGCAAACATTCAGTAACATTTAGATGTACAACATATAAGTCCCACAGTATTTTTGCATGTTCATTTTCCACAACCTTTGAGGGTTTATGATCCCACCAATTCTTTACTGCTAGCAGGTGGTCCTTGTGGCATAAGTTCCAGTGAATCATCTGGGCCACAGAGTTGTGACTCTGTTTGTAGTCTGTCTGTGTGATTTTCTTGCAACAGCTGAGGATATCATCCATGGTTTCATCCGCTTCCTTGCACAGTCTGCATTTTGGGTCATCTGCTGATGTTTTCAATCTTGGCCTTAATAGCCTTTGTAGTGAATTATGAGTTTTCTTGTTTTTCTGTCCAAATTGTCCAGTTCTTCCTGCACCCCCCCCCCCCACCCGATGGGTGCCACCTTGTTGTGGTGGGGGGCTTAACTCCTCCAAGGATGCTGAGAGCTGTGTTGGCGGTAGTGTCCAACTACAAGCAGGTCCAACCAAGCCAGAGAGGTCTCAGCTGAGGAGTGGAACTAAGAGCACCCTTCTCAACCCCCGAGGGGGGACTCAGGGCAGCTTACAACTGGCATAATTTGATGCCAACAATTCAACAAATAAAATACATAGTAGCAGTAATCACAAATAGTTAAAAAAATCAATTAATACAATAACAACTAAAAGAAAAGCCAAACTAGTGGCTAACATTCACCGAGTTCTAAAAATCCGTTAAGTCCGTTCAGCATTATCATAATCCTTTCCAAACTGGTTATCATTAACTTGTCAGTCTGCCAGATTACCCAAAGGCCTGGTCCCATATCCATGTTTTCAACCCTTCTCAAGGAGAGGAGGGATGTCGATGACCTAATTTCCCTGGGGAGTGAATTCCACAGGCGAGGGTCCACTACTGAGAAGGCCCTGTCCCTCGTCCCCACCAGTCTCACTTGTGATAAAGGTGGGGCCAAGAGCAGGGCCTCCCCAGAAGATCTTAAACTCCATGGTGGGACATAGAAGGAGATACGTTCGGACAGGTACGCTGGGCCGGAGCCGTATAGGCCAAGGTCTTGAGCCACTGCACCCAGTGTGCCAATCGCTACTGGGCCCCCCTTGACTGGTTTGTCCCATAGTCTTTGCAGTCCTCTAAATCCTCATCTCGTGTCAGCTTTTCCAGTTGTTTCTCTTCAATCCTGCTGTCTCTTGGGATTGCGACATCAAGGATCCATACTTTGTTTTTCAACACGATCGTGAGGTCAGGAGTGTTGTGCTCCAAAACTCTGTCAGTCTGAATTCGGAAGTCCCAGAGGAGTTTGACATGTTCATTCTCTGTAACTTTTTCTGGCTTGTGATCCCACCAGTTCTTTGTCGCAGGCAGATGGTGTTTGTGGCACAAGTTCCAGTGAATCCTCTGAGCAAGGGTGTTGTGCCTCTGCTTGTAGTCTGTCTGTGCAATATTCTTGCAGCAGCAGAGGCTGGGATCTATTGTTTCATCTGCTTCCTTGCAGAGTCTACACTTGGAATCTGTTGTCGACTTTTCAATTCTGTCTTTGATGGCATTGATTCTAATGGCTTGTTCTTGGGCTGCCAGAATCAGGCAGAATAATAATAATAATAATAATAATAATAATAATACTTACTTACTTACTTAGGCGATCCCTCGTTGGACAAGTAAGATGGTCTTCCATTATGGATTTCCTTGTGGGTCCGTATGTGGCTGTGGAGCCCTATTCTTGCTCTGCATCTTCTTCCGCAGTGAGGGCATTGGTTTCCAGGTGGAAGGCGGTCCTGGTCGGGGTTGGCTTGACGCGCCTTCCTCCTGGCACGTTTCTCTCTTTCACCCTCCACTCGTGCCTCCTCAAATTCTGCAGCACTGCTGGTCACAGCTGACCTCCAGCTGGAGCGCTCAAGGGCCAGGGCTTCCCAGTTCTCAGTGTCTATGCCAGAGTTTTTAAGGTTGGCTTTGAGCCCATCTTTAAATCTCTTTTCCTGTCCACCAACGTTCCGTTTTCCGTTCTTAAGTTCGGAGTAGAGCAACTGCTTTGGGAGACGGTGGTCAGGCATCCGGACAACGTGGTCGGCCCAGCGGAGTTGATGTTGGAGGACCATCGCTTCAATGCTGGTGGTCTTTGCTTCTTCCAGCACACTGACGTTTGTCCGCTTGTCTTCCCAGGAGATTTGCAGGATTTTCCAGAGGCAGCACTGATGGAAACGTTCCAGGAGCTGCATGTGACGTCTGTAGACAGTCCACGTCTCACAGGCATATAGCAGGGTTGGGAGGACAATAGCTTTATAGACAAGCACCTTGGTCTCCCTACGGATGTCCCGGTCCTCAAACACTCTCTGCTTCATTCTGGAAAATGCTGCACTTGCAGAGCTCAGGCGGTGTTGTATTTCGGCGTCGATGTTGACTTTGGTGGAGAGGTGGCTGCCAAGGTAGCGGAAATGGTCCACATTTTCTAATGTTACACCATTAAGCTGTATTACTGGAATCGGAGAGGGATTGGCTGGCGACTGCTGGAACAGCACCTTGGTTTTCTCAATGTTCAGTGATAGGCCGAGCTTCTCATAATAATAATAATAATTGACACAACCTGAGTCATGGGACATAAATGTTGTGACTGGAAGTAGGACAGAGCCAAAGCGAGGGATCTTTCTTCTTGGAAGGTCGGCAAGAGGGTCTGTCTTTCTTTCCAGGAGGAGGAATGCGTGCCCAGCTGCTGAAACCGGAGACGTCTCAAAGGACATTCTCTCCCTCAAAGCCTTTGCGTGTCTCCTTTTCCTCCTTGCATCTGACTGGCACATGATCCCGGCTGGGGAGAGTGACCAACCGGAGAGGAGACCCCAATGCCCTTCCTAAACTGGTCAGTTGCATCGGTCAAAGCTCATTTCCCCATTGCCCCAGCTTGGAAGGCAAGGCCTCTGTTGTGGATTGAGTCTGGGGGATGATGGGTGTTGCAGTCCAGCAAACAGGGCAGGTGGTCAAGGAGCATTTACTGGGCGGTGTTTTTGTTGGACTCGTTTCTTTGACATTGAATGTGGACTGAAACCCAGGCAAGTGAAAATACACTAGTGAGGTGTGTGCCCTTCACTGAATCCTAGAATCCTAGAGTTGGAAGAGACCTCCTGGGCCATCCAGTCCAACCCCTTTCTGCCAAGAAGCAGGAATATTGCATTCAAATCACCCCTGACAAATGGCCATCCAGCCTCTGCTTAAAAGCTTCCAAAGAAGGAGCCTCCACCACACTCCGGGGCAGAGAGTTCCACTGCTGAACGGCTCTCACAGTCAGGAAGCTCTTCCTTGTGTTCAGATGGAATCTCCTCTCTTGTAGTTTGAAGCCATGGCTCCATTGCGTCCTAGTCTCCAGGGAAGCAGAAAACAAGCTTACTCCCTCCTCCTCCCTTTGACTTCCCCTCACATATTTATCATGTCTCCCTATGACTTCCTCTCATGTATTTATACATGGCTATCATGTCTCCCCTCAGCCTTCTCTTCTTCAAGCTAAACATGCCCAACTCTTTAAGCCGCTCCTCATAGGGCTTGTTCTCCACACAATATTTTGCAGCTTGTAAAATGTTGGAGATAATGCACTTATGAAGATGACATGTGAAACTGACTGGAACTGTGAAGCAGGTAATCCCTTCCTCTCTAACGGAGTGTTGAATGTTTCAATTAGCCACCTTGATTAGCATTTAATGGCTTAGCAAATTCAAGGTCTGGCTTCTTACTGCTTGGGGGAATCTTTTGTTGGAAGGTGATTAGCTGCTAGCAATCTGGTGGCTACTGACACGATAAATAAAATAAATAAATAATTATCTGCTCCTGATTGTTTCTTGTCACCTCCCAACAAAGGATTCCCCCAGGCAGCTAACAGCCAGGTTTTGAAGCTACAAGATCATTCATAGAATCATATAATCATAGACTCCTAGAGTTGGAAGAGACCTGGTGGGCCATCTAGTCCAACCCTATTCTGCCAAGAGGCAGGAAAATCACATTCAAAGCACCCCCGACAGATGGCCATCCAGCCTCTGCTTAAAAGCCTCCAAAGAAGGAGCCTCCACCACACTCCAAGCTCAACATTATAATCTAGGACAGCGTTTCTCAGCCTGGGGGTTGAGACCCCTGGGGGGGGTCACGAGGGGGTGTCAGAGGGGTTGCCAAGGACCACCAGAAAACATAGTATTTTCGTTGGTCATGGGGGTTCTGTGTGGGGAGTTTGGCCCAGTTCTATCGTTGGTGGGGTTCAGAATTCTCTTTGATTGTAGGTGAACTACAAACCCCAGCAACTACAACTTCCAAACATCAAGTCTGTTTTACCCAAACTCCACCAGTGTTCACATTTGGGCATATTGAGTGCTTGTGCCAAGTTTGGTCCAGATCTATCATTGTTTGAGTCCACAGTGTTCTCTGGATGCAGGTGAACTACAACTCCAAAATCCAAGGTCAATGCCCACCAAACCCTTCCAGTATTTTGTATTGGTCTTGGGAGTCCTGTGTGCCAAGATTGGTTCAATTCCATCATTGGTGGAATTCAGAATTCTCTTTGATAATAGGTGAACTATAAATGCTAGCAACTACAACTCCCAAATGTCAAGGTCCATTTTCTCTGAACTCCACTAGGGATCACATTTGGGCATCTTGAGTATTTGTGCCAAGTTTGGTCCAGATCCATCATTGTTTGAGTCCACAGCGCTCTCTGGATGTAGGTGAACTAGAACTCCCAAATTCAAGATCAATGCCCACCAAACCCTTCCAGTATTTTCTGTTGGTCATGGGAGTTCTGTGTGCCAAGTTTGGTTCAATTCCTTTCCACCCGCTACTAAGGAGGCTGTCGAGGTCCTGAACCGGTGCCTGGCTGCTGTGACGGTCTGGATGAGGGCGAACAAATTGAAGTTGAATCCAGACAAGACAGAGGTCCTCCTGGTCAGTCACAAGGCCGAACAGGGTGTAGGGTTACAGCCTGTGCTGGATGGGGTCGCACTCCCCTTGAAGGCGCAGGTTCGCAGCTTGGGTGTGACCCTGGATTCGTCGCTGAGCCTGGAGCCCCAGGTCTCGGCGGTGACCAGGGGAGCATTTGCACAGCTTAGGCTCGTGCGCCAGCTGCGCCCGTATCTTGGGAAGTCTGACTTGGCCACGGTGGTACACGCTCTTGTCACATCCCGCCTAGACTACTGCAACGCTCTCTACGTGGGGCTGCCCCTGAAGACGGCCCGGAAGCTGCAATTAGTCCAACGCGCGGCAGCCATGATTCTAACAGGAGCGGAGCGCAGGGAGCACACAACTCCCCTGTTGCACCAGCTCCACTGGCTGCCGATTTGCTACCGGGCCCAATTCAAGGTGTTGGTACTGGCCTATAAAGCCCTAAACGGTTCCGGCCCAAGATACCTAGCGGACCGCATCTCGGCCTATGAACCCACCCGGACTTTGAGATCTTCCGGGGAGGCCCTGCTCTCGATCCCGCCAGCCTCTCAAGCACGGCTGGCGGGGATGAGAGACAGGGCCTTCTCGGTGGTGGCTCCTCGGCTGTGGAACGCCCTTCCTGCAGATGTTAGGCTGGCCCCATCTCTCTTGACATTTCGTAAAAAGTTGAAGACCTGGATGTTCGTGCAGGCGTTTGAGTAACTGTAGTGCAATTTAGGTAATTTGAACATAGGAACGGACAATGGACGACGAATTTGGATCACGTTTTGGATGATGAGGCGATCGGGGGTGGGTTTTACTGTGATAACTATGTATTGATGTTGTTAATTGCTAGTAATAGAATTGTGTAGTTTAATTGTCATGGTATATTGCTTGCTGCTGTTTTTAGTGTGTTGTTGTTTACTGTCTGGAAACCGCCGTGAGTTGCCCTCGGGCTTGAGATACGGCGGTATACAAGAATAGTAAATAAATAAAAAATAAATAAATAAATTGGTGGAGTTCAGAATGCTCTTTGATATTGTAGCTGAACTATAAATCCCAGCAACTACAATTCCCAAATGACAAAATCAATCCTCCACCCAACCCCACCAGTATTCCAATTTGGTCATATAGGGTATTTATGCCAAATGAATGAAAATACATCTTGCATATTAGATATTTAGAAAACAATTCCTAACAGGAGCAAAATGACAGTTGTGAAGTCGCACCGAAAATAATGTTATGTTTGGGGGTCACCACAACATGAGGAACTGGTTAAGGGGTCGCGGCATTAGGAAGGTTGAGAGCCACTGATCTAGGAGGATCTTTCAGCATTATAATTTAGGAGTGATCCTAGGTTGGAGGTTGAGCTGAGAGCCACACATAGTGGTCTGATGAGGTCTTTGGCCTCACCGAACTGCATCTCCCAGGAAGCCATAGCATTGAGCCCTTGGGGTCAGACGGCCTTCACTCTCCAGTGTTGTTATTTTCCTGCAAGGAGAGCAAGCAAGGTTTAAATTTAGTGATTCCACGCCTGGCTTCTCACCCCTGGAAGCAGCTGCTGTGGCGCCAAAGGTCAAGCCGGCCTGAGAGGCCCATGTGACGCCCGCCCGTCCCCTCCCTGCCTCCCTCCGGCCGCCTGAGTCCTCCTTGCCCAGCCCTGGGAGTCAGTGTCATTGGCCTCAAGCAGGAGGAGGAGGAGGAGAGGCTGGAAGAGAGGACCTCCATCTACCTGTCCAAGCCTCCAGGCCCCACGGCTCCGAAAGCCATCAAGGTGCCCCACCTGAGCAGGTGAGCCTGGGTTGGCCTTGCCAAGGCAATGGGGGGCAATGCGCCACGGCTCCCTCTGCCGCCTGGAAAGGGGAAGGCAGGCTTGGCGCATAATTGGGAAATACCTGGTATTTCCCAATTATTGCTTTTTGCTTTCTGCTTTTGAAATGCCAGGAAAGGAGTTGCAAGTGGTTTTAGGCGTCTACTAGCTGTCCCCTGCCACGCGTTGCTGTGGCCCAGTCTGTGTATATGCATTTCGTCTGTCTGTGTATATATTTGTGTATATATGTGTGGTTTTGCACATGCATTGTAATGTTGTGGGGTTTTTTTTGGCTTTTTAAGTCCCTTCTGCTGTGTTTTTCAGTGCTTTTATGAGTGATGGTCAATGGTCAATCATTGGCCTGATAGGTGTATTGAGTCTGACTGTGAGAGCCGTTCAGCAGTGGAACTCTCTGCCCCGGAGTGTGGTGGAAGCTCCTTCTTTGGAAGCTTTTAAACAGAGGCTGGATGGCCATCTGTCAGGGGTGATTTGAATGCCATATTCCTGCTTCTTGGCAGAATGGGGTTGGACTGGATGGTGGCCCAGGAGGTCTCTTCCAACTCTTGGATTCTAAGATTCTATGAGTCCAAATTTGGTGTCAATTCGTCCAGTGGTTTTTGAGTTATGTTAATCCCACAAATGAACATTAAATTTGTATTTATATAGACTAGACGTCCCCTAACATACGTTGCTGTGGCCCACATGTATGGGAGGTTTGGCCCAATTCTATTGTTGGTGGGGTTCAGAATGCTCTGTGATTGTAGGTGAACTATAAATCCCAGCAACTACAACTCCCAAATGTCAAGATTCTATTTTCCCCAAACTCCACCAGTGTTGACATTTGGGCATATTGAGTATTCGTGTAGAGTTTGGTCCAGCTCCATCATTCTTTGAGTCCACAGTGATCTCTGGATGTAGGTGAACTACAACTCCAAAACCAAAGGACACTGCCCACCAAACCTTTCCAGTATTTTCTGTTGGTCATGGGAGAACTGTGTGCCAAGTTTGGTTCAGTTCCATCGTTGGGGGGTTCAGAATGGTCTTTGATTGTAGGTGAACTATAAATCCCGGCAATTACAACTCCCAAATGTCAAGATTCTATTTTCCCCACACCCCACCAGTGTTGACATTTGGGCATATTGAGTCTTCGTGTAGAGTTTGGTCCAGATCCATCCTTGTTTGAGTCCACAGTGATCTATGGGTGTGCCAAATTCGATCCAGATCCATCATTGTTTGATGTCTGGATGTAGGTGAACTACAACTCCAAAACCAAAGGACACTGCCCACCAAACCCTTCCAGTATTTTCTGTTCGTCATGGGAAAACTGTGTGCCAAGTTTGGTTCAATTCCATCGTTGGTGGGGTTCAGAATGCTCTGTGAATCCTGGCAACTACAACTCCCAAATGTCAAGATTCTATTTCCCCCCAAACTCCATCAGCGTTCACATTTGGGCATATTGAGTATTCGTGTAGAGTTTGGTCCAGATCCATCATTGTTTGAGTCCACAGTGATCTCTGGATGTAGGTGAACTACAATTCCAAAAACCAAAGGACACTGCACATCAAACCCTTCCAGTATTTTCTGTTGGTCATGGGAGAACTGTGTGCCAAGTTTGGCCCAATTCCATCATTGGTGGGGTTCAGAATGCTCTGCGATTGTAGGTGAACTATAAATCCCAGCAACTACAACTCCCAAATGTCAAGATTCTGAAAGGGTTAACAGAACTCAGAAATGTTGAAATTCAAAAATGCAAACCTAAAGCGGGGTTTGTCCCTCTCCTCTGGCCTGCAGAAGACCAAAAGCTAAGAGGATTCCCCCCTGGGCCCGGTCCTGTTCAACATCTTTATTAACGACTTAGATGAAGGGTTAGAAGGCAGGATCATCAAGTTTGCAGACGACACCAAATTGGGAGGGAGAGCCAAGACTCCAGAGGACAGGAGCAGGATTCAAAGGGATCTTGACAGATTAGAGAGATGGGCCAAAACTAACACAATGAAGTTCAACAGCGACAAATACAAGATACTCCACTTTGGCAGAAAAAATGAAATGCAAAGAGACAGAATGGGGGACGATGAGGCCTGGCTCGAGAGCAGTACGTGTGAAAAAGATCTTGGAGTCCTCGTGGACAACAAGTTAAACATGAGCCAGGAATGTGTTGTGGCGGGAAAAAAAGCCAATGGGATTTTGGCCTGCATCAAGAGGAGCCTAGTGTCTAGATCTAGGGAAGTCCTGCTCCCCATGCTCTATTCTGCCTTGGTTAGACCACACCTGGAATATTGTGTCCAGTTCTGGGCACCACAATTCAAGAGAGATCTTGACAAGCTGGAATGTGTCCAGAGGAGGGCGACTAAAATGATCAAGGGTCTGGAGAACAAGCCCTATGAGGAGCGGCTTAGGGAACTGGGCATGTTTAGCCTGAAGAAGAGAAGGCTGAGAGGAGATATGATAGCCATGCATAAGTATGTGAGGGGAAGCCACAGGGAGGAGGAGGGAGCAAGCTTGTTTTCTGCTTCCCTGGAGACTAGGACGCAATGGAACAATGGCTTCAAACTACAAGAGAGGAGATTCCATCTGAACATTAGGAAGAACTTCCTGACTGTGAGAGCCGTTCAGCAGTGGAACTCTCTGCCCTGGAGTGTGGTGGAGGCTCCTTCTTTGGAAGATTTTGAGCAGAGGCTGGATGGCCATCTGTCAGGGGTGATTTGAATGCAATATTCCTGCTTCTTGGCAGAATGGGGTTGGACTGGATGGCCCAGGAGGTCCCTTCCAACTCTTTGATTCTATGATTCTATGATTCTAGGAGATGATGAATCTAGAAGACACAAGATGCTGTATTGTCAATTTCGTCTAGGGAGTACTCAGGGGGGGGTTAACACCCAAAATGCTTACCTGTAACAATAATGTGTGTGTTTACGTAGTTTGTAGAAGGTTAGCAGTGAAAGACACTGAAGTGGCAAAATATGAGAAAAACATGTTTTTGAATGGTTGGTCCGATAAGAGGGGTGTGTGCCCATGACACAGTGAAAAGACATGTATATAAGGAAACTGAAAGTTCCAAATGGCAGAGACAGCTCTCTTTGAAGACACTGGTCTGTCTGGGCTGTTTCTCCCTGTGTGGCCACACTTGAAATAAAGAGATTTTTGCTTCACCTACGGAGACTGCTTGCTTTCTGTCACCAGCCTTGGGGTGCCTAACTAACGATCGCTGCTCAGGTCAGGGTAGACCAAAGGGAGGTGAGAAGGGTACCCTGACTCAACTAGCCACCTCCTTTGCTCACCCAAGACCTCTGCAGGTTTCGTCTACGGGAATGCTCCGAAAAAGGGAAGTCTAAAAATCTACCCCCCAAGGAGGATCGGGCTTGAAGTGCTGATGACAGGAACCAGGCAAGTGTAGTTTTGGGTTCCTAGTTTTGGGGGAGAGTGAAAGAAGTCTAGACTAGAGAGAGAAAGACACGTCAGAAGGGTGGGAGGAGAAATTATCTATTCAGAAGTGCGAACAACGGAATAGATACCACCCTTGAGAGAAAATGGGACAAAAAGGGAGCCAGTGTGTTGACCCATTGGGATCATAGAATCCTAGAATCAAAGAGTTGGAAGAGAACTCCTGGGCCATCATCCAGTCCAACCCCATTCTGCCAAGAAGCAGGAATATTGCATTCAAATCACCCCCGACAGATGGCCATCCAGCCTCTGCTTAAAAGCCTCCAAAGAAGGAGCCTCCACCACACTCCGGGGCAGAGAGTTCCACTGCTGAACGGCTCTCCCAGTCAGGAAGTTCTTCCTAATGTTCAGATGGAATCTCCTCTCTTGTAGTTTGAAGCCATTGCTCCCTTGCGTACTAGTCTCCAAGGAAGCAGAAAACAAGCTTGCTCCCTCCTCCCTTTGACTTCCTCTCACATATTTATACATGGCTATCATATCCCCTCTCATCCTTCTCTTCTTCAGGCTAAACATGCCCAGCTCCTTAAGCCACTCCTCATAGGGCTTGTTCTATGTATCATTTTAGTCGCCCTCCTCTGGACACAGCATTCCAGCTTGTCAATATCTCTCTTGAATTGTGGTGCCCAGAATTGGACACAATATTCCAGATGTGGTCTAACCAAAACAGAATAGAGGGGTAGCATTACTTCCCTAGATCTAGACACTATGCTCCTATTGATGCAGGCCAAAATCCCATTGGCTTTTTTTGCCGCCACATCACATTGTTAGCTCATGTTTAACTTGTTGTCCATGAGGACTCCAAGATCTTTTTCACACGCTCTGCTCTCGAGCCAGGCATTGTCCCCCATTTTGTATCTTTGCATTTCGTTTTTTCTTCCAAAGTGGAGTCTCTTGCCTTTGTCCCTGTTGAACTTCATTTTGTTAGTTTTGGCCCTTCATCTCTCTAATCTGTCAAGATCGTTTTGAATCCTGCTCCTGTCCTCTGGAGTTTTGGCTATCCCTCCCAATTTGGTGTCATCTGCAAGATTTCCATGGCACATGAACTTGGTTTCCAAATGATGCCTGATCTAACAGGTTTCCCCTTGAAGCAAACTTTATATCCCAAAACTCAGAAATTGGTTTCGTTTCCCCCCACATTTCCCCCTTATCAGACGAAGCCTTTTGGAGTGACGTAAACACCGAGTTTGCTGTTGATCCTGGCTAATCTCCAGCTGCCTATTCTTCAGCTCCCTATCTGTCTGCTCATTAAAATTCCCAGGTGTCTGATTGTTTTCTAAATCCAAATCTTGAGAGCTCACAGAGAGAGGGAGTGAACCATCATTGCTAGGCCCAGCAGAGATATTCTCACGAGAAACTGCCCTTTGCACTGGGGCCTCTTTGCCTGAAAATCATTGACCAAACCATCTCAGCCTCGGCACCATCATTTCCCTCATCATTTCCCACATCAGGATCCTGAAACACAAACACAGGCTGATTCCCAACAAAAACTTCCAAATCGCTTCAAAAACAAATCTTTCCGAATTCATTCCGAATTATGAAGATTCCGACCGAGCCTAGAAATCAGTTGCATGGGCAAACTTGGGCCCTACAGGTGTTTTGGACTCCAACTCCCACAATTCATAACAGTTGGTAGGCTGGGTTGCTGTTAAGTTTTGTTCAGGCTGTATGGCCATGTCCCAGAAGCATTATCTCCTGACCTTTCCTTCGACAACGCAAGTTGGTAGGTTGTTAGGACTTGTGGGAGTTGAAGTCCAGAATACCTGGAAGGCCCAAGTTGTCCCATGCCTGGGATAAAGGGTAGATGATTGGTTGCCCATGCCAAGCTGCAACATATTCGCCATAAGGAAGAGGAGGAAGGGCATCGTGGAGAGTGGCCTTGGCCACAGCGGATGAAGGATGGGCAGTTGATTGCCCATTCGAAGCAATGACTTATTAGCACATGGCTTTGGAGAGGAGATTATGGAGTGGCCTCTTGTTTTGTTGGGTGGAAGGTGCATGGACTATGGGGCCAGCTGAGGAAGTGGCTATCCTATGGGGCTGGGTACAGCTCTTTGTGGGTGGAGATCGTGGAGTTTCTATGGGTCTGGGTATAGAGTGCCCACTAGTCTAAATGGGAAAGCCTTTCTTTGGAGGAAATTTCCAATGGGGAAAATTCCAAATGCTCCAAATTCATAAACATCCCAAATGCCCCACATTCAAAAGATGTAAATTGCTCCAAACTGGGGGAATTCCAAACACTCCATGCTTGGAAAGTTCCCAAGGCTCCAAATTTGGAAAATTACGAAGTCAGAAAACTCAAAAGATTCCAAATACTCCAAGTTCAGAAGATTCCAACTTTGCCAGCCTGACAAATATGGGCTCACATGCCAACATCTATGTTGTTGGGTTGGTCCTAAAAGAAACAAAATCAAAGAAAGATAGAATTGGAAGGGTGCCCCAAAGACCATCTAGACCAGCGTTTCTCAACCTGGAGGTAGAGACCATGAAGGGGGGGGGGTCACGAGGGGGTGTCAGAGGGGTCGCTAAAGACACAAGTATGTTCTGTTGATC
This sequence comes from Anolis sagrei, assembly GCF_037176765.1. Taxonomy (NCBI): domain Eukaryota; kingdom Metazoa; phylum Chordata; class Lepidosauria; order Squamata; family Anolidae; genus Anolis; species Anolis sagrei. The sequence goes on along the minus strand of NC_090024.1, from coordinate 3,587,843 downwards.
ATGGGTGCTCTGTGTGAGAAGTTTGGCCCAATTCTATAATTGTTGGGCTTCAAGTTTGGTCCAGATCCATCATTGTTTGAGTTCACAGTGCTCTCTGGATGTAGGTGAACTACAACTCCAAAACTCAAGGTCAGTAACCACCAAACCCTTCCAGGATTTTCTGTTGGTCATGGATGTTCTGTGTGGGAAGTTTGGCCCCATTCTATCATTGGTGGGGTTCAGAATGCTCTTTGTAGGTAAACTATAAATCCCAGCAACTACAACTCCCAAATGTCAAGGTCTATTTCCCCCAAGCACCACCAGTGTTCACATTTGAGCATATTGAGCATTCATGCCAGGCTTGGACCAGATCCATCTTTGTTTGAGTCCACAGTGCTGTCTGGCTGAAAGTGAACTACAACTTCAAAACTCAAGGCCAATGTCCATCACACCCTTCCAGTATTTTCTCTTGGTCATGGCAGTTCTGTGTGCCAAGATTGGTTCAAGTCCATCGTTGGTGGAGTTCAGAATGTTCTTTGATGGTAGGTGAACTATAAATCCCAGCAACTACAACTCCCAAATATCAAGGTCTATTTTCCCCAAGCTCCACCAGCATTCACATTTGGGCATATTGAGTATTTGTGCCAAATTCGATCCAGATCCACCATTGTTTGATGTCTGGATGTAGGTGAACTACAACTCCCAAACTCAAGGTCAATGTCCACCAAACCCTTCCAGTATTTTCTGTTGTCATGGGGGTTCTGTGTGGGAAGTTTGGCCCAACTCTATTGTTGGTGGGGTTCTGAATGCTCTTTGATTGTAGATGAACTATAAATCCCAGCAACTACAACTCCCAAATGGCATAATCAATCCCCCTGCCAACCCCACCAGTATTCAGATTTGGGCGTTATTGGGTATTTGTGCCAAATTTGGTCCAGTGAATGGAAATACATCCTGCATATCGGATATTTACATGACAATTCACAACTGGAGCAAAATGACCATTATGAGGTAGCAATGAAAATAATATTATGGTTGGGGGTCACCACAACATGAGGAACTGTATTAAGGGGTCGCGGCATTAGGAAGGTTGAAAACCACTGATCTAGACCAACTTTGCCAGCCTTATAAATATGGACTCACATACCAACATCCATGCTGTTGGGTTGGTCCTAAAAGGGGGGAAAGGTCTTAGAATCACAGACAGAAAGAACTGGAAAGGTACCCCAAGGGCAATCTAGACCAACCCCTTAACAAATTTGTTGTTGTTACTGTTGTTTTTGTTGTTGTTACATTTATTTATACCCTGCCTTTTTTCTCCACAAGGAGACTCAAAGCAAATTTGAAGCTAAATCTCCCATGTCAATGGCTATCTTTATATAAATATTGAACATTTCAGTATCTATATAAATAAAAATGTAATGTTTGTTTGTGGGATTAACATAACTCAAAAACCACTGGATGAATTGACACCAAATTTGGACACAATATCAGGCTAACGAATGTCCATCACTCCCTAAAAACACACACAAAACCTCATCAGAACAGACTTAACCCCCCCCCCCCCAAATACACCATATATACATATGCTCATATACATATACACATGCCACCACATTCATACACACACACATGTATATATATACATAAGCACACACAAATATACATATATACATATACATATCTTATGTCAGTAGAAAAAGGAAAAACAAGGAGGCGATAGGACCTCTTCGAGGAGAAGATGGGGCAATGCTGACAGGGGATAAGGAAAAGGCAGAACTACTAAATACCTTCTTTGCCTCGGTCTTTCACCAAAAGAAAGTCATCTTCAACCTCAGCAAGATGGAGTGGATGAGGGATTGGAGGACATCCAACCCCAAATTGGGAAAGAAGTCGTCCAGGAATACCTGGCCGCTCTTAATGAGTTCAAGTCCCCAGGGCCAGATCAACTACACCCCAGAGTATTGAAGGAACTAGCGGAAGTCATTTCGGAACCATTGGCAACCATCTTTGAGAGTTCTTGGAGAACGGGAGAAGTTCCAGCAGATTGGAGGAGGGCCAATGTGGTCCCAATCTTCAAGAAGGGAAAAAAGGATGACCCAAACAATGACCAATGTCCGGTCAGCCTCACGTCGATACCAGGCAAGATTCTGGAAAAGATTGTGAAGGAAGCGGTCTGCAAACACTTAGAAACAAATGCAGTCATCGCTAATAGTCAACATGGATTTATCCAAAACAAGTCATGCCAGACTCATCTGATCTCTTTCTTCGATAGAGCTACAAGCTGGGTAGATGCGGGGAACGATGCCGTGGATGGAGCGTGTCTGGATTTCAGGAAGGCCTTCTTCGACAAGGTCCCCCATGACCTTCTGGCAAGGAAACTAGTCCAATGTGGGCTAGGCAAAACTACGGTGAGGTGGATCTGTAATTGGTTAAGTGGACGAACACAGAGAGTGCTCACTAATGCTTCCTCTTCATCTTGGAAAGAAGTGACAAGTGGAGTGCCACAAGCAGGGTTCCGTCCTGGGCCCGGTCCTGTTCAACATCTTTATTAATGACTTAGATGAAGGGCTAGAAGGCATGATCATCAAGTTTGCAGACGACACCAAATTGGGAGGGATAGCCAATAGTCCAGAGGACAGGAGCAGAATTCAAAACGATCTTGACAGATTAGAGAGATGAAGGGCCAAAACTAACAAAATGAAGTTCAACAGTGACAAATGCAAGATACTCCACTTTGGCAGGAAAAATGAAATGCAAAGATACAGAATGGGGGACGCCTGGCTCGAGAGCAGTACGTGTGAAAAAGATCTTGGAGTCCTCGTGGACAACAAGTTAAACATGAGCCAGGAATGTGATGTGGCGGCAAAAAAAGCCAATGGGATTTTGGCCTGCATCAACAGGAGCATAGTGTCTAGATCTAAGGAAGTAATGCTCCTCATGCTCTATTCTGCTTTGGTTAGACCACACCTGGAATATTGTGTCCAATTCTGGGCACCACAATTGAAGGGAGATATTGACAAGCTGGAATGTGTCCAGAGGAGGGCGACTAAAATGATCAAGGGTCTGGAGAACAAGCCCTATGAGGAGCGGCTTAGGGAACTGGGCATGTTTAGCCTGAAGAAGAGAAGGCTGAGAGGAAATATGATAGCCATGTATAAATATGTGAGAGGAAGCCACAGGGAGGAGGAAGGAGCAAGCTTGTTTTCTGCTTCCTTGGAGACTAGGACGCAATGGAACAATGGCTTCAAACTACAAGAAAGGAGATTCCATCTGAACATTAGGAAGAACTTCCTGTGAGAGCCGTTCAGCAGTGGAACTCTCTGCCCCGGAGTGTGGTGGAGGCTCCTTCTTTGGAAGCTTTTAAACAGAGGCTGGATGGCCATTTGTCAGGGGTGCTTTGAATGCAATATTCCTGCTTCTTGGCAGAATGGGGGTGGACTGGATGGCCCATGAGGTCTCTTCCAACTCTTTGATTCTAGGATTCTATGATTCTATCTACATATACATATATATGTATACACAAATGTCCACATACATACACATATATACACATGCAAACATATACACATGCACACAACTAGACATATACATATACATACATGCACACATATACACACACAAATATGCATATAGACAAGCACACACATATACACAATATACACCCACACATATAAACACACAAATACACAAATATATACCCATATACGCACACACATATATACACCCACATATACAGTATATATGCAAACAAACATATATACACATATACACAAATATATACACACACGTAAACGCATACATATACATAGACTGAGCCACAGCAATGCGTGGCAGGGGACGGCTAGTTTTAAATAAATACTCAACATCTTCTTCTTTCACAGATTTGTTGAACTCTTTAATACTGAAAATAGCTCAATGTTTACTTTTAGCATGACTTCAATAGTAGCCTGAATGGCCATCTGTTGGGAGAGCTTGAATTGTGCCATCCTGCCTGGAAGAGTATGGTTGGACTGGATGATCTTTGGAGTTCCTTCCCTCTCTATGATTCTATGAACATCCAAGATGGAATGGATGGTGACAAGAGTCTCCGTCTTTGGAGATCTTTATGTGGAGGTTGGATGACCCTCTGTTGGGAAGGCTTGGATTGTCCCTTCCTGCCTGGTTAGACTAGATGACTCTTGGGTCATTTCCAAGTCTAGGAATCCCCGATTTTATGATTCTGTGATCATCTGTTAGGAGGGCTGGATGGTATCTTCCTGCCTGGCAGAAGGGGGTTGGACCGGATGACCTTAGGGAACCCTTTCCAACTCTAAGATGCTATTGTGTGCCAAAATAGAAACTCTTCCCTAAAACAAGATGACTCTTGGGTCATTTCCACATATTTCCAAAATCTGTGATTTTATGATTCCATTATCATCTGCTGGGTGGGCTTAGGTGGTATCTTCCTGCCTGGCAAAAAGGGGGTTGGACTAGATGGCCTTAAGGTACACTTTCCAACTCTAGGATGCCATTGTGAGCCACTTGGGAGTCCCAGTCTCAAGATTGGTACATGGAAACTGTTCCCTTGGGTTCATTGGGGCATATGGCTTGGGTTCTGGGAGTAGCCTTGCGAGACGGGGAATTCTGGGTGCTGCAAATCCCTGGGAAGGACTTTGCCTCCTGGCTTTGAAGGATATGCTCTCCATTGTTCCAGGGTCTCACCTGGTCTGAGTATGACAGAGTCAGGCCTTGGAGGAGGGGTCAAGCCTGGAGGTCCAAGAGGGTCTTGGCATGGAGTCTGGCTGGGAGAAGGCGGGGTGCCTGTGCCCGGTGGTGATAGGCCCATGGCTGAGTTGGATGTGGCAAAGTCTCCACCTGGTCATTGGCTCACAACACAATCACATTGCCACATCAGGTCCTGAGACCAGTAGATCAATGACCGCCTTGTGCTGTCACGAAGCAGCTTTGCATGGAGCAGCCGTGGGTCGTGCAGGACTGCTCTTGTTCTGGGACCCAACCCCCTTTGTAACCACCCTTCTTGGCCTTCCTTCGAGGCCGAGAGAGTGTGACCTCCAAAGGTCAACAAAGAAAGGTGAGGAGACACAAGAGCTGTGTTTATATATTGGAAAGGATATCACATTGAGCTTGTTTTTGGTGCTCTGCAAACTCGAGCACAACAAAGCCATGGGTTCAAACGGCAGGAAAAGAGACATTAGATGGAAACTCATGGCTTCAAGAGCTGTTTGACAAGGCTGCCTTGAACACTGGTGGGATCCCCTTCTCTGGAGGTCAACAGAGCCATAGGTTCAGATGGCAAGAAAAGAGACATAGAGACATGGCAGTTATAGATGTTTGACAAAATTGTGGGATCCCCTTCTCTGGAGGTCTTTATGCTGAGGCTAGATGGCCATCTATCTGGAGGGCTTGAGTGGTGCCTTTCTGCCTGAAGAATGAGTTCAGACCGGATGGCCGTGGAGTCCCCTTGCCATGAACCCAAGTGAGGATTTCCCATCAGAAAGGGGAGGAAAAGGACAAAGGGCATCAAAGGTATGCACAGAAGTGTGTGTGTGTGCTGTATTGATTGCCCAGTGCTGTCCTTGGCTGACCCCAGAGGTCATCCCTTTATGGCCTTATTGCAAGCCAGGAGGGGGCATTGGGGGGGCTTTCTCTCTGAAGGGTTGCTTTGCTGGGAAGCCAACACTTCCCAGGATCAAGAAAGACCCGTTTTGCTCATGGGCAGAGGAGCATGGCTATTATTATTATTATTATTATTATTATTATTATTATTATTATTATTATTAGAAACACAACAAGATGAGTCCACAGCAGACACTCTGCTGGCTGTTGAATTGGATCATAGAATGATAGAATGATAGAATCATAGAATCATAGAATCATAGAATCAAAGAGTTGGAAGAGACCTCCTGGGCCATCATCCAGTCCAACCCCATTCTGCCAAGAAGCAGGAATATTGCATTCAAATCACCCCTGACAGATGGCCATCCAGCCTCTGCTTAAAAGCTTCCAAAGAAGGAGCCTCCACCACACTCCGGGGCAGAGAGTTCCACTGCTGAACGGCTCTCACAGGCAGGAAAGTTCTTCCTAATGTTCAGATGGAATCTCCTCTCTTGTACTTTGAAGCCATTGTTCCGCATCCTAGTCTCCAAGGAAGCAGAAAACAAGCTTGTTCCCTCCTCCTCCCTGTGGCTTCCTCTCACATATTTATACATGGCTATCATATCTCCTCTCAGCCTTCTCTTCTTCAGGCTAAACATGCCCAGTTCCCTAAGCCGCTCCTCATAGGGCTTGTTCTCCAGACCCTTGATCATTTTAGTCGCCCTCCTCTGGACACATTCCAGTTTGTCAATATCTCTCTTGAATTGTGGTGCCCAGAATTGGACACAATATTCCAGGTAACGTGGTCTAACCAAAGCGGAATAGAGCATGGGGAGCATTACTTCCCTGGATCTAGACACTATGCTCCTATTGATGCAGGACAAAGTCCCATTGGCTTTTTTTGCCGCCACATCACATTGTTGGCTCATGTTTAACTTGTTGTCCACGAGGACTCCAAGATCTTTTTCACACGTACTGCTCTCGAGCCAGGCATTGTCCCCCATTCTGTATCTTTGCATTTCATTTTTTCTGCCAAAGTGTTCATTTTTTCTGCCCAAGTGTCTAGGTCTGTGTGATGTTTATTATTATTATTATTATTATTATTATTATTATTATTATTATTGTATTGTCGAAGGCTTTCATGGCTGGAATCACTAGGTTCTTCTGGGTTTTTTCAGGCTATAGGGCCATGTTCTAGAGGCATTCTCTCCTGACGTTTCGCCTGCATCTATGGCAAGCATCCTCAGAGGTAGTGAGGTCTGTTGGAATTAGGACCATGGGTTTATATATCTGTGGATTGACCAGGGTGGGACAAAGGACTCTTGTCTGCTGGAGCTAGGTGTGAATGTTTTAACTGACCACCTTCATTAGCATTTGAAGGCCTGGCTGAGCCTGGGAAAATCTTTTGTTGAGAGGTGTTAAGATGTGCCTGGTTGTTTCCTCTCTGCTGTTTTGCTGTTGTAATTTTAGAATCAAGGAACAGGAAAAGCACTGCAGACTACTTCAACCAGAGAAGTCAGCCATAGCAGAGCACCTGATGAACCAACCTGGACACAGCATATTATTTGAGAACACAGAAATGCTGGACCACTCCAACAACCACCATGTCAGACTACACAGAGAAGCCATTGAAATCCATAAGAAGCATGTGGACAATTTCAACAGAAAGGAGGAAACCATGAAGATGAACAAAATCTGGCTACCAGTATTAAAAAAACTCTAAAATTACAACAGCAAAACAACAGAGGGGAAACAAACAGGCACATAAAATCACTCTCAACAAAAGATTCCCCCCAGGCCCTTCCAAGCCATTGAATTCTAATCAAGGTGATCAGCTGAAACATTCACAGCTAGTCCCAGCAGACAAGAGTCCTTTGTCTCACCCTGGTCATTCCACAGATGTATAAACCCATTGTCCTAGTTCCAACAGACCTCACTACCTCTGAGGATGCTTGCCATAGATGCAGGCGAAACGTCAGGAGAGAATGCCTCTAGAACATGGCCATATAGCCCGAAATAACCTACAACAACCCAGTGATTCCGGCCATGAAAGCCTTCGACAAAACAAGCTTGCTCCGTTCATCCTAGGACGTCCTCTCATATATTTATACATGGCCATCATCGTGTCTCCTCTCAGCCTTCTCTTCTGCAGGCTAAACGTGCCCAGCTCTTTAAGCCGCTCCTCTTAAGGCTTGTTCTCCAGACCTTTGAGAACAAGCCTTTTTGTGTGCTTTCCTTGTCTGCTTTGTTTGCTCCTCCGTGAAAGCCTTCATCATCTTCCCCAGCCACGCACAGACTGCCCTTGAGCTTTCTATAGCCTGGGAAAGAAACCGGTTTGCAGTTGTGCCGGATCCCGTCACTGCCGTGACTTCAGGTGTTTTCCCTCAGTGGCGGCGGCTCCCCTTCCTCTTTCCACTGCCAACAGACCTCACTACCTCTGAGGATGCTTGCCATAGATGCAGGCGAAACGTCAGGAGAGAATGCCTCTAGAACATGGCCATATAGCCTGAAAAAACCCACAAGAACATATTATTATTATTTGAAACACAAGATGAGTCCACAGCAGACACTCTGCTGGCAGTTGAATTGGATCACACATCAGGCACTTCCCAAGTGTCTAGGACTGTGTGATGTATCGGCAAATAATGCATGCAGATCCCAGTAAGGTGGCCAGTGTGCCAATCACCACTGGGACCACCTTGACTGGCTTGTGCAGTTCGATCTTTAAAACCTCACATCGTGTCTGCTTTTCCGATTGTTTCTCTTAAATCCTGTTGTCGCCTGGGATTGCAACATCAACGATCCATAGTTGTCCCCCCCCCCCCCCCACAATTGTGAGGTCAGGAGTATTGTGCTCCAAAACTCTGTTTGTCTGAATGTGGAAGTCCAGAGGAGTTTGGCGTGTTCAGTCTCTTTTCCCAGCTTCAATTTGTTTGCCCTCATCCAGACCGTCACAGCAGCCAAGCACCGGTTCAGGACCTGAACAGCCTCCTTAGTAGCGGTTGGGAAGGAGTGACAGAGTTGGATGTCATCTGCATACAGGTGACACCGCACCCCGAAACTCCGGATGATCTCCCCCAGCAGCTTCATGTAGATCAGGGTTTCTCAACCTTCCTAATGCCGCGACCCCTTAATACAGTTCCTCCTGTTGTGGTGACCCCCAACCAGAACATTATTTTCGTTGCTACTTCGTAACTGTAGTTTTGCTACTGTTATGAATTGTAATATATCTGATAAGCAGGATGTATTTTCATTCACTGGACCAAATTTGGCACAAATACCCGATATGTCCACATTTGAATACTGGTGAGGTTGGGGGGTAGGGATAAAATTTGTCATTTGGGAGTTGTAGTTGCTGGGATTTATAGTTCAACTACAATCAAAGAGCATTCAGAACTCCACCAACAATGGAATTGAACCAAACTTGGCACACAGAACTCCCCATGACCAACAGGAAATACTGGAAGGGTTTGGTGGGCATTGACTTTCGGTTTGGGAGTTGTAGTTCACCCACTTCCAGAGAGCACTGTGGACTCAAACTATGACCAAACTTGGCACAGATACTCACTATGCCCAATTGTGAACACTGGCGGATTTGAAGGAAAATAGACCTTGACATTTGGGAGTTGTAGTTGCTGGGATTTATAATTCACCTACAATCAAAGAGCATTCTGAACTCCACCAAATATGGAATTGAACCAAACTTGGCACACAGAACTTACATGACCCAGAGAAAATACTGGAAGGGTTTGGTGAGCATTGACCTTGAGTTCGGGAGTTGTAGTTCACCTACATCCAGAGAGCAATGTGGACTCAAACAATGATGGATCTGGACCAAACTCTACACAAATGGATGAATGGATTTGAACCAAACTTGGCTCCCATGACAAGTGGAAAACACTGGAAGGGTTTGATGGGCATTGACCTTGAGTTCGGGAGTTGTAGTTCACCTACATCCAGAGAGCACTGTGGACGCAAACAATGATGGATCTGGACCAAACTCTACACAAATGGATGAATGGATTTGAACCAAACTTGGCTCCCATGACAAGTGGAAAACACTGGAAGGGTTTGATGGGCATTGACCTTGAGTTCGGGAGTTGTAGTTCACCTACATCCAGAGAGCAATGTGGACTCAAACAATGATGGATCTGGACCAAACTCTACACAAATGGATGGATGGATTTGAACCAAACTTGGCTCCCATGACAAGTGGAAAACACTGGAAGGGTTTGATGGGCATTGACCTTGAGTTTGGGAGTTGTAGTTCACCTACATCCAGAGAGCAATGTGGATGCAAACAATGATGGATCTGGACCAAACGTGGCATGAATACTCCATATCCCCAAATGTGAACACTGGTGGAGTTTGGGGGAAATAGACTTGACATTTGGGAGTTGTAGTTACCGGGATTTATAGTTCCCCTACAATCAAAGAATATTTTAAACCTCCCCAATGACAGAATTGGTCTAAACCTCCCACACAGAATCCCCATGAGCAACAGAAAATACTGTGTTTTCTGGTGGTCTTTGGTGAGCCCTCTGACACCCTCTCACGACCCCCAGGGGTCCCGACCCCCAGGTTGAGAAACACTGATGTAGATGTTAAACAACATGGGAGACAGTATTGAGCCCTGAGGAACACCACAAGACAATGGTTGTGGGGTTGAACAGGTGTCTCCCAATGACAGCTTCTGGGAGCGACCCTTTTGGACCACACTTCCCAGGCTCTCACAGCTATTGTTTCCAGCTCAGGGATGAAGGGAGTTGCATCATCCACACATAACTCTTGTTCTCTTTGGTTACCCTGGAAATGCCCTGGAACATTCTGCCCAAGTAATTCCACTTTGTTCCATGGTGATGCCTCACGTTCTGGTGCCTCATTCAGCCTCCAACATGGCATGAGGTTGCCATCGGAAAAGGAAAGTGGCCCTTTGGCCACCTGGGCATGAAACACCAGGTGAGGAAAGAGGGCCCTGATGATGAAGTCATGTCAAAAGATCTCAGCCGGCATTTGGAAACAATGCCAGGCATCCTCAGAGGTGCAGGCAAAACGTCAGGAGAGAATGCTTCTGGAAAATGGCCATATAACCCTAAAACCTTACAACAACCACTCTCAGCATTTTCCTCCTGCACCACAGTTCCAATGTGTGTCTCTTCCTTCGCTCAGCCTTCTTTATGGTCCAGGTCACACATCCATAGGTTACTACAAGGAATATTTATTTATTTACAGTATTTATATTCCACGACTGAAAATTGAAATTGAATCCAGACAAGACAGAGGTCCTACTGGTCAGTCGTAAGGCCAAACAGGGCATAGGGTGACAGCCTGTGCTGGACGGGGTTCCACTCCCCCTGAAGACGCAGGTTCGCAGCTTGGGAGTGATCCTGGACTCATCGCTGAGCCTGGAACCCCAGGTCTCAGCGGTGGCCGGGAGAGCTTTTGCGGAACTAAAACTTGTGCACCAGTTGCACCCATACCTTGGGAAGTCTGATCTGGCCACAGTGGTCCATGCTCTTGTTACATCCCGAATAGACTACTGCAACACACTCTACGTGGGGTTGCCCTTGAAGACTGTTCGGAAACTCCAACTGGTCCAGCAAGCGGCAGCCAGATTGCTCACCGGAGCGTCATACAGGGAGCACACCACCCCCCTGCTGTGTCAGCTCCACTGGCTGCCGGTCCAGTTCCGAGCACAATTCAAGGAGCTGGTATTGACCTACAAAATCCTGTACGGTTCCGGTCCAGCGTATCTGTCCGAACGTATCTCCCTCTACGTCCCACCCTGGAATCTGAGATCATCTGGGGAGACCCTGCTCTCGACCCCACCGCTATCACAAGTGAGGCTGGTGGGGACGAGGAGCAGGGCCTTCTCGGTGGTGGCCCCACTCCTGGGGGAAATTAGGGCATCAACATCCCTCCTCTCCTTCAGGAGGAAGGTGAAGACATGGTTGTGGGACCAGGCCTTTGGGCAATCTGACAACTAGATATGGACAACCAGATGGATAGGACAAAAAGAACTGACAATTGTCGCATTGGAATTTGAAATATGAGTTTTGAAACGCTGACCATCAATGAGGAGAAATAGTTTGTATTGGTTTTATTGCTTTTATTGGTTTTATGGTTGTTTTTTGCCTTACAATAATTATTGTGTTCTGTTAATTGATGTTATTGCTAGAATTGCTGTTTTCTGTTAACTGATGTTATTTGTCTTATTACTGTATTGTCGCAGGCTTTCATGGCTGGAATCACTAGGTTCTTGTGGGTTTTTTCGGGCTATATGGCCATGTTCTAGAGGCATTTCTCCTGACGTTTCGCCTGCATCTATGGCAAGCATCCTCAGAGGTAGTGAGGTCTGTCTTATTACTGTTATGTGATGTGGGCATCGAATTGTGCCTTGCTTTTGTAAGCCGCCCTGAGTCCCCTCCGGGGTGAGAAGGGCTGGGTAGAAGCAACCGAAATAAATAAAATAAATAATTAATGTCAGGAGACATTAAGGAAGTAATGCTACCCCTCTATTCTGCTTTGGTTAGACCACATCTGGAATATTGTGTCCAATTCTGGGCACCACAATTCAAGAGAGATATTGACAAGCTGGAATGTGTCCAGAGGAGGGCGACTAAAATGATCAAGGGTCTGGAGAACAAGCCCTATGAGGAGCGGCTTAAGGAGCTAGGCATGTTTAGCCTGAAGAAGAGAAGGCTGAGAGGAGACATGATAATAGCCATGTATAAATATGTGAGAGGAAGCCACAGGGAGGAGGGAGCAAACTTGTTTTCTGCTTCCTTGGAGACTAGGACGCGGAACAATGGCTTCAAACTACAAGAGAGGAGATTCCATCTGAACATGAGGAAGAACTTCCTGACTGTGAGAGCCGTTCAGCAGTGGAACTCTCTGCCCCGGAGTGTGGTGGAGGCTCCTTCTTTGGAAGCTTTTAAGCAGAGGCTGGATGGCCATCTGTCAGGGGTGATTTGAATGCAATATTCCTGCTTCTTGGCAGGGGGTTGGACTGGATGGCCCATGAGGTCTCTTCCAACTCTTTGATTCTATGATTCTATGATTCTATGAAACCTTTACCTTTACCATGTTCCTTCTCAGCCTTTGCTTCCGAAGCCGCTCCTCAGAGCGATCCACAGTTTCCAGACCCTTGACTGTTTTGGTCCCCCTTTCTCGGGACCCCTTCCCTCTGACTCATCTCCTTCTTGCATGGCTTTGTCTAGAGCTGGCTAAAGTGCAAGAGAGTAGTGGGAACGGTACTTCCCTTGATCTCGACACTGCAATCCTACTGATGCAGCCTAGAATCGCATTGGCTTTTTTGGCTGCCGCAACACAAACCCACATTCCCTTTTCGTTGGCAAGTGCTCATGGCTGCTGCCAAGGAGAAGGGGCCCCTCTGCTTCCCCATCCCCAGGCAGGCAATGAGCCCAGAGCCGGTGAAAGGCTCCACGGGGAGCACAAAAGGGACGGAGGGGGCCTTGTTCCTTTGGGCCTTTGTTTGCAGTGGAGTCCCTTTCAGTCCCGGCCAACAATGTGCCCCTTTCTTCCCTCCCCCCCGGAGCCACCGCCTCCTCTCTCCTGCCCTGCATTAAAAGCAGCTGCCGGCTCCCTTTGCTCTTGCATTGCCTTGGAGGAGCTCCTGCTTTGGGTAGGTGGCTCAAGGATGGCGGCCAAGTCGCAAACTGCTGGGTTGGGTAAATGTTTCTCTCTTTAGCTTTGCAAAAATGCCAGCTCGGATCTTGAAATGCAAATATCAAGGGGCCTCCCATTCCTCTCCGCACGGCTCGCCAGTCTGGGAACGGCCAGACCTTTGCCACCTGGGTTGAAGTCCTGCTTGGCCGGACTTTAGCCTCACCTGCAGCGCTTCCGCACAAGAGCGATGCCCAGGCGTGGCACTGCCAAGGCGCTCCTGGGCTGCTTTGCCAGGGTGAATGAGGTGGTGCCCCCTTTGCTCAGCTCTCTGCCCCTCTTTCTCCGCAGAGGCGTGTGCCAACCAGCCGGCCGGGCAAGGATGGCGGAGAATGGTCTTCCCCGCCAGCGGGACAGGGTCCTGACCCTGGAGTCCATGAACCCCTGCGTCAAGAGGGTGGAGTACGCCGTCCGGGGGCCCATCGTCACCCGCGCCGTCCAGCTGGAGAAGGAGCTACAGCAGGTAAGGAAGAGTTGTGGCAGGTCAGGAAGAGCTGTAACAGGTACGAAAGAGATGCAGCAGGTAAGGGAGAGATGCAGCAGGTAAGGAAGAGCTGCAACAAGTAAGGGAAAGTTAAAGCAGGCAAGGAAGTACTGCAGCAGGTAAAGAAGGGCTGCAAGCAGGTAAGGAACATGCAACAGGTAAGGGAGAGATGCAACAAGTAAGGGAGAGCTAAAACAGGTAAGGAAGTACTGCAGCAGGTAAAGGAGGGCTGCAAGCAGGTAAGGAAGAGATGGAGCAGGTAAGAAAGAGATCCAGCAGGTAAGGAAGAGCTGCAACAAGTAAGGGAGAGCTAAAGCAAGTAAGGAAGCACTGCAGCAGGTAAAGAAGGGCTGCAAGCAGGTTAGAAAGAGATGCAACAAGTAAGGGAGAGTTAAAGCAGGTAAGGAAGAGATGCAGCAGGTAAGGGAGAGATCCAGCAGGTAAGGAAGAGATGCAACAAATAAAGGAGAGCTAAAGGAAGTAAGGAAGTACTGCAGCAGGTAAAGGAGGGCTGCAAGCAGGTAAGGAAGAGATGGAGCAGGTAAGGAAGAGCTGCAGCAAGTAAGGGAGAGCTAAAGGAAGTAAGGAAGTACTGCAGCAGGTAAAGGGGGGCTGCAAGCAGGTAAGGAAGAGATGCAGCAGGTAAGGAAAAGCTGCAACAAGTAAGGGAGAGTTAAAGCATGTAAGGAAGTACTGCAGCAGGTAAAGAAGGGCTGCAAGCAGGTAAGGAAGAGATGCAACAAGTAAGGGAGAGTTAACGCATGTAAGGAAGTACTGCAGCAGGTAAAGAAGGGTGCAAGCAGGTAAGGAAGAGATGGAGCAGGTAAGGAAGAGCTGCAACAAGTAAGGGAGAGCTAAAGCAGGCAAGGAAATACTGCAGCAGGTAAAGAAGGGCTGCAAGCAGGTAAGGAAGAGATGCAATAAGTAAGGGAGAGATAAAGCAGGTAAGGAAGTACTGCAGCAGGTAAAGAAGGGCTGCAAGCAGGTAAGGAAGAGATGCAGTAGGTAAGAAAGAGATGCAACAAGTAAGGGAGAGTTAAAGCAGGTAAGGAAAAGATGCAGCAGGTAAGGGAGAGATGCAGCAGGTAAGGAAGAGCTGCAACAAGTAAGGGAAAGTTAAAGCAGGCAAGGAAGTACTGCAGCAGGTAAAGAAGGGCTACAAGCAGGTAAGGAAGAGATGGAGCAGGTAAGGAAGAGCTGCAACAAGTAAGGGAGAGCTAAAGCAGGTAAAGAAGTACTGCATCAGGTAAAGGAGGGCTGCAAGTAGCTAAGGAAGAGCTGCAACAAGTAAGGGAGAGCTAAAGCAGGTAAGGAAGAGATGCAGTAGGTTAGAAAGAGATGCAACAAGTAAGGGAGAGTTAAAGCAGGTAAGGAAGAGATGCAGCAGGTAAGGGAGAGATCCAGCAGGTAAGGAAGAGCTGCAACAAGTAAGGGAGAGCTAAAGCAGGTAAGGAAGTATTGCAGCAGGTAAAGGAGGGCTGCAAGCAGGTAAGGAAGAGATGCAGCAGGTAAAGAAGAGATGCAACAAGTAAGGGAGAGCTAAAACAAGTAAGGTAGTATTGCAGCAGGTAAAGGAGGGCTGCAAGCAGGTAAGGAAGAGATGCAGCAGGTAAGGAAGAGATGCACCCAGGTGAGGGAGTGATGCAGCAGGTAAGGAACCCTAGAATCATAGAATCCTTGAGTTGGAAGAGACCTGGTAGGCCATCATCCAGTCCAACCCCATTTGGCCAAGAACATTGCATTCAAAGCACCCCTGACACATGGCTACCCAGCCTCTGTTTCAAAACTTCCAAAGAAGGAGCCTCCACCACACTCTGGGGCAGAGAGTTCCACTGCTGATCAGCTCTCACAGTCAGGAAGTTCTGAGGAAGAGTGTGGGAGAGATGCAGCAGGTATGAAAGAGCTGCAGCAGGTAAGAAAGGGCTGCAGCAGGTAAGGAATACATACAACAAGTAAGGGAGAGCTAAAGCAGGTAAGGAAGAGATGCAGCCAGGTGAGGGGGAGATGCAACAGGTAAGGAATATCTGCAAAAAGTAAGGGAGAGCTAAAGGAGGCAAGGAAGTACTGCAGCAGGTAAAGGACAACTGCAATCAGGTAAGGAAGAGATGCAGCCAGGTGAGGGAGAGATGCAGCAGGTATGAAAGAGCTGTAACAGGTAAGGAATCCTAGAATCCTATAGTTGGAAGAGACCTGGTGGGCCATCATCCAGTCCAATCCCTTTCTGCGGGAAAATTGCATCCAAAGCACCCCCGACAGATGGCCATCTAGCCTCTGTTTCAAAGCCTCCAAAGAAGGAGCATCCACCACACTCTGGGGCAGAGTGTGGGAGAGTTGCAGCAGGTATGAAAGAGCTGCAACAGGTAAGGGAGAGCTGAGGCAGGTAAGGATGTACTGCAACAGGTAAAGGAGGGCTGCAAGCAGGTAAAGAAGAGATGCAGTCAGGTGAGGGAGAGATGCAGTAGGTAAGGAAGTTCTGTAACAGGTAAGGGAGAGCTGAGGCAGGTAAGGAAGTACTGCAACAGGTAAAGGAGGGGTGCAAGCAGGTAAGAGCTGCAGCAGGAAAGGAAGAGATGCAGCCAGGTGAGGGAGAGATGCAGTAGGTAAGGAAGTTCTGCAACAAGTGAGGGAGAGCTAAAGGAGGTAAGGAAGTACTGCAGCAGATAAAGGAGGGCTGCAAGCAGGTAAGGAAGAGTGTGGGAGAGACGAAATAGGTAAGAAAGGGCTGCAGCAGGCAAGGAAGAAATGCAACCAGGTAAGGGAGAGGTGCAGGCAGGTAAGGGAGAACTGCCACAGGTAAGGAAGGGCTGAATCAAGTAAGGAAGAGATACAGCCAGGTAAGGAAGAGGTGCAACAGGTCAGAAAGAGTTGCAGCAAGTCAAAAGGAGCTGGCCACCAGGACTGCCCCAGTTTTGCCAGGCCCTATCCAAACTCACCTGCCATTTCAGTGTTGCCAACTTACCAGAATAATGCTCTTGGTCTTCTCCTGTGTGCTTTTATTTCACAGTAGTTTAGTGTAAAGCAAAAGTGATGCCTTTCGTAGCACAGGGATGGTCATAATGAACATGAGGAAGAACTTCCTGACTGAGAGAGCCGTTCAGCAGTGGAACTCTCTGCCCCGGAGTGTGGTGGAGGCTCCTTCTTTGGAAGCTTCTAAACAGAGGCTGGGTGGCCATCTGTCAGGGGTGCTTTGAATGCAATATTCCTGCTTCTTGGCAGAATGGGGTTGGACTGGATGATGGCCCATGAGGTCTCTTCCAACTCTAGGATTCTATGATTCTATCACATTCTGCAAAGCAAAGTATTCCTACAAGCACAGGCCCTCAGTAAGTTGGCAACCTTTATATGTAATTTCAATATTTTCCACCCCTCTCCTGGGATCTGGCTTCAAAGTGCATTAGCCCTTCCTTCTATCATGAGTAAACAGAGGCTGCAGATTAGGAAGGGGCCATTAAGAGAGGCCAGCAGTTGTGGCTATGGAAGAATCTGACCAGGAGGAATTCAGGTGTGGCGTGGAAAAGTCTGTCCCTTGACTGGAAGGGAAATGTTCTTTCCAGGTTTTTGGACTCTGGACTCTTCAGGGATTTGCATGAAAGGGGAAAAGCCATGGGCTGGGGATTTTGTGAGCAGAAGGTCCTGAGAGTGTTTTGATGTGCAGGTGACACCACTTCACCTCCAGAAAGTGGCAAAATATTTGAAACAGCCACTGATGCAAGCGAAGGAAGAGAGTGCAAAAGCAAGAGGTTACATTTGCTGACATGGGGTGGACTAGGTGACCTTTAAGGTCCTGATATCGAGCTGCTTTTAGGAGGATCTCCCCAGCGGAGGAGATCCCTGAGGACCGCTCAAAAGGGCCCTAGAACCTTGGTGAGGCCAGCGGAAGCCAATCTCAATGTTAAAGATATTAAAATTAATAAATCTCACCAAAGCGGAAGAAGTTCAGCAATCGAGGTGTCTTTATTAGCGATTCAGCTGAGATCGGATGCATTGTAGGAATAATTCCACCACAAGCATAAAGCTAGGCATGTTACAAGCATTTTTATAGACGAAAATTCAAAGGAAAAGGTTTCAAAATTCCCGCCTGCCCCCTTGCCGGCCGGCTTTTTGCTGATTGGCTGATGGCCGAACAGCTGGGGGGAGGCTTGGCAGCCCGCCCCACTTCCGAGCCAATCAGCGCGCTTCTCCGCCTCTAGAGGGCCAATCAGCGCATTCCTCTCGCTCCTAGAAATGGACGAATCAGGAGAGGGGAGGCGGGACAATCTCAAAACAATGGGGAAATGATGGGATTACAGATAGCTGGCCGGCCGGAATATGGAGTATTGTCCTTGGCTGGCAGAGTGTGAGGGTAGCAAACAAAGATTTCCTGTTCTTGATGGGCTTTTGGGGGGAGAATCAACAAGATCGGGCTTCGGACCTCAAAGGATCAACGTTGCCCTTCGCAATTTCTTAATTATTTCCTTTTCCAAAATCCCATGGAATTCCTTATCTCGCTAGCCGGCTTGGAAGACGAGACAAGGGTTGGTGACTATTGTGTTGTGTAGGTGAATCAATCAACAATCTGGGTTTCGAGGGAGATAGGAATCTTCCTTGAGCCTAGCAGCAGTTTCTGGTGGGGCAAAAGTCAAAAGGAAAGATGGAAAACAGAATACAATTCATACAGCATTATTTTAGACAGGATCATACAAAAAGAATCCCCTTCCCACCCCACATCTTCATTTTTATTAAAGTGTCGAGCTTTTATTTAAAAGAGAAAAAAGGAAACTAGAAATCCCATGCCCCGGCAGAAAGTTCGTGGAAACAGGGGCGGCAAATGGCCAAAATCATGCAGCAAAGAGTCCCTTTTTAACAGGCAGAAGCCAACAGATGGGCGCTGAGTTGAAAAGAGCACCAAAGTCCATCACTCGGTCCTTGGAAACTACAGCTCCCGCAAAGGGCAGAAGTCCCAAGATCCAGCCATTTCCCAAAAGCCTCATGGGGTCCTTGTTGTTGTTAGTGCCTTGGCAATGTGACCAAGACTTAACCCTTGTTGTGTAGTCTGGTGCCCTTGCCCTTTGCAGAACTATGTCACTATCCCTTATTTGGGGGGGGTGGGTGGGTGTGTGCTTGACATCAGTCTCTCCTAGCGCTTTTCCAGGTTTTTGGACTCAACTCAAAGTACAAACCTGACTGTAAGTGTGCTGGTACGGCTGTACCAGGAGCTCCAACTTCCTTTTCTTTCTATTGAGGGTTTGCATATATTCCAAGGTTCCGTGCATTTTGCAGTAAGGTGGCTTCCCTTGGTTTGCAATTATAGGGCCAATGACCTGTCTATCATTGTTAAGTTTTGGTTCTGCCCTTTTTTCCAGGGCTGTGGGAGGGAAAGGGAACCATTTTTAGTTCAGTCTTATAGTGGAAAGCTTAGCTACATGATGTGGATCAGCTCCATCTGTAGACAAGTTTCGTTTCTCACAGCATCCGGGGGAAACAGCTCCACATCTTTCGTGGAAAAGATCCAAAAGAACTCCAGCTGGAGAATCTACAAAGCCTTGGCTGGTAGGTCTACTTGGGTAACCAGAAGCAATTGGAGCCGGGAGTAGAGCCCACCCCAGCAAGCATGGAAAGTAGATTGCCTGGGAGGGGTTAAAAAGGGCTCTTAAAGAAAAGAAACCGTTCACGAAGCCAGTTACCTGTCCATTTGGGCAAGTTAAGAAGCCTTTGTTTGACTTGTTGAAGATCTGAGAAGTGTTTGTTTAAATTGTTGAAGATCTAAGCAATAATAAAGGACTTTGTTAAACTTTTCAAGCATCTAAAGACTTTTGTGTAGGAAAATCCTTAGGGCCTCTCAGCTGAGGCACCCCGGCTTCCCACTGGGCACAAAGAGCCTGTTCAAAAGACAATTATTATAGGCCCAGTGTGTGACAGCACAGTAAGTGATGCCTCTTGCTGGAGATATGAGGCATCACCCAGAGTTGCTCACCTGGCTGCCTTTGTGTGCCCCTGAACCCCTTCCCCATATTGTCTTTCTTCATTGCAGGGGGTAAAGAAGCCCTTCTCAGAGGTCATCCGAGCCAACATCGGGGATGCCCAAGCCATGGGGCAGAAGCCTATCACCTTCTTCCGACAGGTAAGGGCCTTGATCTCTCTATTTCAGGCTTGGCAAACTTGGGCCCTCCAGGTAAGCAGCTAGGAATTGGGAGAGTTGAAGTCCAAAACACCTGGAGGGACCAAGTTTGCTCAAAGTATGGATGCATGTTGGTTGGTTGATACCACAAAGGTGCCTCCATGGCATGACGTATCTGGACCAAACTTGGCAGACAGACCCTTCAATACCCAACTTAAAATACAGAAAGGTGGGAATGTCTTGCCTTCCAACTGTCCCCATTTGGCAAAAAGAATAGCAAGTCATCCTCTGCCATCCCACTTTTTCATCTACTTTTCAAATGCCCCAGCTTCTTACCTTTCCTCCTTTGTCCCCAGCTAACTTCCATTGCTGCAAATGGAGTGACAAGCACAGTATGGTAGACTCTATCCTACTTTTCAAATGTCCTAGCTCCTTCCTCGTCCTCCTTTGCCCTCAGTTCACTTCCATTGCTGCAAATGGAGCGACAAGCACAGTACGGTAGACTCCATCCCATTTTTCAAACGTCCCAGCTCCTTCCTCATCCTCCTTTGTCTTCAGCTCACTTCGATTGCTGCAAATGGAGCGACAAGCACAGTATGGTAGACGCTATCCTACTTTTCAGATGCCACAGCTCCTTCCTCATCCTCCTTTGTCCCCAGTTCACTTCCATTGCTGCAAATGGAGCGACAAGCACAGTATGATAGACTCTATCCCATTTTTCAAATGCCCCAGCTCCTTCCCCTTCCTCCTTTGTCCTCAGCTCACTTCCATTGCTGCAAATGGAGCAACAAGCACAGTATGGTAGACTCTTTCCTACTTTTCAAATGCCCCAGCCCCTTCCTCATCCTCCTTTGTCCCCAGCTTACTTCCATTGCTGCAAATGGAGTGACAAGCACAGTATGGTAGACTCTATCCTACTTTTCAAATGTCCTAGCTCCTTCCTCGTCCTCCTTTGCCCTCAGTTCACTTCCATTGCTGCAAATGGAGCGACAAGCACAGTACGGTAGACTCCATCCCATTTTTCAAACGTCCCAGCTCCTTCCTCATCCTCCTTTGTCTTCAGCTCACTTCGATTGCTGCAAATGGAGCGACAAGCACAGTATGGTAGACGCTATCCTACTTTTCAGATGCCACAGCTCCTTCCTCATCCTCCTTTGTCCCCAGTTCACTTCCATTGCTGCAAATGGAGCGACAAGCACAGTATGATAGACTCTATCCCATTTTTCAAATGCCCCAGCTCCTTCCCCTTCCTCCTTTGTCCTCAGCTCACTTCCATTGCTGCAAATGGAGCAACAAGCACAGTATGGTAGACTCTTTCCTACTTTTCAAATGCCCCAGCCCCTTCCTCATCCTCCTTTGTCCCCAGCTTACTTCCATTGCTGCAAATGGAGTGACAAGCACAGTATGGTAGACTCTATCCTACTCTTCAGATGCCCCAGCTCCTTCCTCATCCTCCTTTGTCCTCAGCTCACTTCCATTGCTGCAAATAGAGCAACAAGCACAGTTTGGTAGATGCTATCCTACTTTTCAAATGTCCCAGCTCCTTCCCCTTCCTCCTTTGTCCCCAGCTCACTTCCATTGCTGCAAATGGAGCAACAAGCACAGTTTGGTAGATGCTATCCTACTTTTCAAATGTCCCAGCTCCTTCCCCTTCCTCCTTTGTCCTCAGCTCACTTCCATTGCTGCAAATGGAGTGACAAGCACAGTATGGTGGACTCTATCCTACTTTTCAAATGTCCCAGCTTCTTCCTCATCTTCCTTTGTCCCCAGCTCACTTCCATTGCTGCAAATGGAGTAACAAGCACAGTTTGGTAGACTCTCAGTTAACTTTCAAGTAAATGGCAAACTTGCATGAAATTGACTTTGTTATTTGCTTTTAATTACTGTACCACTTCGAGTTGCCTTCGGGAGAGATAAAGCAGAGCATAAATAAATACAACAACAACAACAACAACAACAATTATTATTATTGTTATTATTTAGTATTGATGTTAAGTCAATACACAGTTTGTGGTATGGTATAGTATGGGGTATAGTATAGACCCTATTCTTAAGAGTCAAGCAACCGGAAACTACATTTTTCCAGCTTATCCAACACCCTCATGTAAACATCCTGATATTTAACCGAGAGTCTTCCATAGTTTGCACTCCATTTCCCTCCCATGGAGTGCTTTATCTTCACCACCCCAAATCCACTTCTGTTCCTTCGAAATAAAAGCATTCCTGAGCCAAGCAGTGAAGGGAAAGAGCACTCTGCCCATGTGCAGGGTGTGGTTGCTTTATCACAACCAACGTGTATTGTGACAGGGCGAGTGGTGCCACCTATGTATAGAACTGTTAGTTGTAAGACTTAAACTGTTGTATCATGCTTAATCCTGTCCCTTTTTACACTGCTTATGTATAATTGTATGGATTGGTTGCTTATAGCTGTCAATCAGTACTGTTTGGCTCCACCTCTTCCTACAAGAGGGGAGAACTTCCTTTTTCTTCTTCATTCTGCCATCAGAGTTCGTACCAGATGGACGTGAATAAAAGACTTGATTCTAAAGGACCCTGATTTAAGTTACCTCTTAGCATCAGTTCTGAGGTTTTTTACCCCTGGGACTCATGCTTTATGTCCAGATCGTCCTGGACAATTATTGAGGAGTCCCAAGCGCCTTCAAGCCGGTTCTTTTGGCACCAAAGGAAAATCCTGTCAATCAGTATTGTTTGGCTCCACCTCTTCCTACAAGAGGGGAGAACTTCCTTTTTCTTTTCATTCTGCCATCAGAGTTCGTACCACATGGACGTGAATAAAAGACCTGATTCTAAAGGACCCTGATTTAAGTTACCTCTTAGCATCAGTTCTGAGGTTTTTTACCCCTGGGATTCATGCTTTATGTCCAGATCGTCCTGGACAATTATTGAGGAGTCCCAAGCGCCTTCAAGCCGGTTCTTTTGGCACCAAAGGGAGATCCTGAATCTTCAAAACATAGGCCATCTGAACTGAGGTTGTGGTTTGCTCCGGCATTCACAGCCATTGAGGAAAGAGGAAACTTGGTGAGGCTTCTCAGCTTCAAACCCCTTGGACCCAGGACTAATTGAGACTGTAACATATGTTTTCCTTCACCCCTCTAAGGTTTTCCAGCTCATTTCTTTGAAGGAATGACTTTGTGATCAATAAAACTTGAGCTATTTACAGCGTTTTGGGTTTTTGGGAGTTCCAGTTTCCTAAAGGAGGGCAAGAAGCAATCCCCTGGGGGAAAGGTGCCCACGTCCATCCCTCCTTTATTGAGAATAATAGCACCCAGGCGCGACGGCACATGTATTAAAGGGAAACAAATACGTGGATAAGAAGGGAATGAGTGGTGGAGGCGGAGAGGGAGGATGTGCCTGAGATGTTGAAGGCAGTGCTTCACCAGAGCTCTCCCTTTGCAGGTCAGTGCGCTCTGCATGTACCCCGAGCTCTTGAAGGACCCCAACTTCCCAGAAGATGCCAAGGAGAAAGCACGGAGGTTACTGGCTGCCTGTGGTGGGCGCAGCATTGGTGAGCGTTTTCCACCTTTCCTCCAGCATTCCTTCCCTATTAGGAGTCTTCGTAGACAGCTCAAAAAGCCAATGTGAGTCTAGGCTGCAGCATTAGGAGCATAGTGTCCAGAACGAGCAAAGTCATAGTCCTTCAATCTTCTGCTTTGGTCAGACTTCACTTGCAAAGACCTTCTGTCCTGTTCTGAGTAAGACTATTCAAGATGGAAGGTGTCCAGAGAAGGGCAACCAAAAGCATCAAAGGTCTGGAAACTATGAATCTCAGTGAGGAGAAGCTGAGGGAGCTGGCCATGTTTAGCTTGGAGAAGAGAAGGTGGATTTATTTGTCATGTCAGGGCAACCAGTCAATTGTATTGCATTTCTAACAGAACAAAACAAAACAAACAAACATACAAAAGACACAGAGTTTGCAAGTTTGGTAGTTGATTAGATGTCCTTTGACCAGTAGTATCTGGCCCCTTGGAGTGCTTCTGGTGTTGCCGCAAGAAGGCCCTCCCTTGTGCATGTGGCAGGGCTCAGGGTGCATTGCAGCAGGTGGTCAGTGGTTTCCTCTTCTCCACACTCACATGTCGAGGATTCCACTTTGTGACCCCATTTCTGAAGGTTGGCTCTGCATCTCGTGGTGCCAGAGCGCAGTCTGTTCAGCGCCTTCCAAGTCGCCCACTCTTCTGTGTGCCCAGGGGGGAGTCTCTCATTTGGTATCAGCCATGGATTGAGGTGCTGGGTTTGAGTCTGCCACTTTTGGACTCTTGCTTGCTGGGGTGTTCCAGCGAGTGTCTCTGTAGATCTTAGAAAACTATTTCTTGATTTAAGTCGTTGACGTGCTGGCTGATACCCAAACAGGGGATGAGCTGGAGATGTCTCTGCCTTGGTCCTTTCACTATTGGCTGCTACTTCCCGGCGGATGTCAGGTGGTGCAATACCAGCTAGACAGTGTTATTTCTCCAGTGGTGTAGGGTGCAGACACCCCATGATAATGCGGCATTATCTCATTCAGAGCCACATCCACTGTTTTAGCGTGGTGAGATGTGTTCCACACTGGGCGTGCATACTCAGCAGCAGAGTAGCGTAGCGCAAGGGCAGATGTCTTCACTGTATCTGGTTGTGATCCCCAGGTTGTGCCAGTCAGCTTCCGTATGATATTGTTTCTAGCGCCCACTTTTTGCTTGATGTTCAGGCAGTGCTTCTTGTAGATCAGAGTGTGGTCCAGAGTGACTCCCAGGTATTTGGGTGCGCTGCAATGCTCCAGTGGGATTCCTTCCCAGGTGATCCTCAGAGCTCGGGATGCTTCTCTGTTCTTGAGGTGAAAAGCACATGCCTGTGTTTTAGATGGATTAAGGATCAGCTGGGTTTCCCTGTAATAGGCAGTAAGAGCACCTAGAGCTTCGGAGAGAAGGTGGAGAGAAGAGGACATGAGAACCAGGTCTAATGACTAAAATGGACATTCCATTGAGGAGAAGGGAGACTTGTTTCCCAGTGCTCCAGAAACAGATGTGCAATGGAACTATGTGTTCAAATAGCAGAAAAAGGGATTCCTCTAAAATATGTCGTGGATAGCTAGGGTCTCGGGTAAAGGATCTGTGCCTGGTGAGCATATGCTAAACCGAATGGGCCAGGACAGAAAACGCTCACCAGGTTGAAGACAAGCCACAGAGGTTTATTCAGTTCAGCCGAAAGAGATGCAAGCACCAGCAGATGCTTCAAAATGTACAAATATGAAAACAAATAGAGAAAGAAAGATGTCTTATACAGTTTGACAGCTATTCAAAACTCCCACTTCCTTCCCTGATTGGCCAAGAGAAGGGCTGGTATTGCACCCTCATTGGTTGAGAGGCACTGATACTGCAACCTTCAAGTGGGGATTCCCTTTCACGGGGAAATGTCAGCTTGGGATTCACCAACTCAGCTGATGGGATAACCTTGGAAGGAGACATCTTTTCTGAACCCTTCCCTATGCTATCCATATATATATATGGCAAGAGTTGGACTTAAAAGTTGTACTTGTTCCCACTTACATACAAATTCATCTTAAGAACAAATCTACAGAACCTATCTTGTGAATACATTGTTCCATTGCATATACTCTAGTTGTGAACAAGGACTGTCTGTGAAGGTAGGACCGCAGCTAAAAGAATCCATGCCTGGTGAGCGTATGCTAAACCGAATGGGCCAGGACAGACAAATACTCACCAGGTTGAAGACAGGCCAGAGAAGTTTATTCGGTTTGGCCAAAAGAAATGCAAGTACATCACCTAAGACAAAAGGTGTTGATCTCAGCAATCAAGGGTTGGGCTACAAATAAAGATCTTTTTGAATGTACATACTCTGAGCCTCAATTTCCGCAGTCAGCAATCTCTCAGCTTCAAGTTGGTCATTTAACTCAACAAACATTTCCTGGCATATCTCAACTGACACGAGAAACTGTTTGTCTCTGTGTGAATTATGAACAACGAATTATGGTGATTGCTCTGACTGGGAAACAGCCAGAGGGATTTCCCCAACCTTCCGGCTTGGGAAATCTTTCAGTGGGGTTATAAAGAGAGGAATGTCTCTGGGCTGATCTTGCTACATTTTATAAGATAGCTTATCTATATAAATAAAAATATAATGTTCGTTTGTAGGATTAACATAACTCAAAAACCGCTAGACGAATTTACATCAAATTTGGACACAAGACACCTCTCAAGCGAACAAGTGACCATCACTCATAAAAACATTGGAAAACACAACAGAAGGAACTTAATAGTCCAAAAAAGCAAAAAGACGCTACAGTGCATGCGCAAAAACAACTCCCCCTGGCAAACAAAACACACAATAGCACATCCACACTCTCTTCTGGACTACAGCTCCTAGCATTCTCTAGACCAGGCTCTTTAGGAGAGGAGGAGGAACCCAATGCTCTGCTTCCAAACTGCAAGATTTCTTCTCCTTGGATTTCTTTGAGAGCATCCCAATTCCTTCATATTTCCAGTTTCCAATTCCTGGACTGCAACTCCCAGCAATCCTCCAGATAGATGGATTAGATAGAGATAGATAGGTAGGTAAACAGATAGATTGATCAGGAGGATTGCTGGGAGTTGAAGTGCAAGAATAGGTAGAGAAGGAAGAAAGGAGAGAAAGGGAAGGGAAAGAAAAAGGGGTGCTGAAGGAAGGGAAGAGGAATAGAAGGAAGGAAGGAAGGAAGGAAGGAAGGAAGGAAGGAAGGAAGGAAGGAAGGAAGGAGAAAATGAAAGAAAAAAGGGAAGGAAGGAAGGAAGGAAGGAAGGAAGGAAGGAAGGAAGGAAGGAAGGAAGGAAGGAAGGAAAGAGGGAGGGAAGGAAGGAAGGAGAGAAAGAGGAAGGGAATGTTGGCCACAGCAACACATGGCGGGTACAGCTAGTACATTTCATATATAAGAAATGGACGCTGTGCTGTCGCACGTTGGGCCTGTGCATCAGACTGTAGACAGGACATAAATTCCGTGTGCCCAACAGGATGCCGGGGCTGCCTCAGATTAAAGGCTCTTGGATTTCCTTAAAACAGAGTCTTTAGATTGCTTAAAGGTTCAACAAAGTTCTTTATTAATGAAAACAAACAGGTACTTTAAGGCTTTCTTAACAGTCGATTGGCTCTCTCTCAATCTTGTCCACAGGGAACAGGCACTGTCTTCTTAACTGTAACTAATGGGGAAATCTTTAACTACTAATCTGGGCAGTCTGTCTTTGCCTCTGTTGGCGTGGAGCCCCTGCACCCGGTACCAACTACTTCTGGCTTCCGCGAGTGACCCTTACCAAGCAGAGCTTTGTAGACTTCCAGGGGAAAAAGAACTCAGGTTTCCGTGATGGCTGACTGAAGTCCTTCAGCAAAGGAACTGTAGGGCTGTATAATCCCGGCCAAGCCGTAGAAGACGAAGCTTTCTACAGGAGCTCTTGGTATTATGTCCTGCATGAAAGGCTTCTCTGTGTGGACTGAACCCAAACTGGCTCCTATTCCCTCCAAAACCCAAAAAAGGGGGCGGGACCAGTGAACCTAACTATAATTGACAGATGGCTTGCCTTATGATTGCAGGCAAAAGAAGCCACCTATCTGCAGAGTCCCTGAAACTCAGGACTACAACAAACATTCAATGCAAAGCAAACAAAATTGGAGCTCCTGGTACAGCTGTACCTACACAGACGCAGTATATAGACAGATAGAAGTTAGGCAGGAAAAATAGATACAAGATGGAAGAAGCTGCTGCCAGTTAGTTCCCGATCTCCTTTATTGCAAATTAGTGAAAGTTCAAAGAAGTAAAAAATTATATATATATATATATATATATATATATATATATATATATATATATTGTGTAGCCCTTGGTGAACTATACATCTTTTTTGTTGGGGGGGGGGTATTATGAGGACACAGCATGTGCTGTGTCCTCAAGGCCCTTCTCTCCGTCTCCCTTTCAGGGGCCTACAGCGCCAGCCCAGGCATTGAGCTCATCCGCCAAGACGTGGCCCGCTTCATCGAACGCCGTGATGGTGGCATTCCCTGCAACCCAGAAAACATCTTCCTTTCCACCGGTGCCAGTGATGCCATTGTGGTATGCAGAGTCCCCAAAACGAATGTGTTGTTGATGTGTTGAAATGACACATAAGGGAAGTTTAGTGAAGGACTGCCCAGCGCATGGTGAAGAGGGGGCTTCCTTTGTCCTGGAAAAGGGGGTAAAAACCTGCATCTGGGATTGGGGAGAACATGGGAAAATGAACGGATGAGTGAATGAATAGAAACAGATGAATAAGCCTATGTCCATTGGGTTAACGCTGATGGTTTGTATGAACTGAATGAATGTGTGTCCATTGGGTTAAGACTGATGGTTTATAGGAGCTAAGTGAGCTTGTGTCCATTGGGTTAAAGCCGAAGGTTTGTATGAACTGAATGAAAGTGTATCCATTGGGTTAAGCCTGGTGGTTTAGAGGAGTTAAGTGAGCTTGTGTCCATTAGGTTAAGGCAGATGGTTGTGATCCCCAGGTTGTGCCAGTATAAAAGGAAGTGATGGTGGGGGAAAATCAGTAGTGTCTTTCTTTGCTGCAGAGACACAAGCAATACATCCATTTCAAAGCAAGCCGGCTTGTGAGTGGTTATTTACTATTGCTATTTAGATCCTACAGTCTGACAGTCTGTTGTGTTAAGGCTGATGGTTTATAGGAGCTGAATGAATATGTGTGGGTTAAGCCTGATGGTTTTTAGGGGCTAATTGAGCCTGTATCTGTTGGGTTTAGGCTGATGATTTCTGGGTAACTTTGTGTTCATTGGGTTAAGGCTGATGGTTTGTATGAACTTCATGAATGTGTGTCCATTAAGTTAAGACCAATAGTTTATAGGAGCTAAGTGAGCTTGTGTTAATTGGGTTAAGATCAAAGGTTTGTCAAAGTTGAGTGAGCTTGTGTCCATTGGGTTAAGGCTGATAGTTTGTATGAACCGAATGAATGTGTGCCCATTGGGTTAAGCCTAGTGGTTTGGAGGAATTAAGTGAACTTGTGTCCATTGGGTTAAGGTCAAAAGTTTGTAGGAACTGAATGAACGTGTGTCCGTTGGGTTAATCCTGGTGGTTTAGAGGAGCTAAGTGAGTTTGTGTCCATTGGGTTAAGGCAGAAGGTTTGCACATGGTGAGTTTGTGTCCATTGGGTCAAGGCAGATGGTTTGTATGAACTTCATGAATGTTTGTGTGTTGTGTTAAGGCTGATGGTTTAGAGGAGCTAAGTGAATGTATGTGGGTTAAGGCTGATGGTTTATAGAGACTCAATGAGCTTGTATCTGTTGGGTTTAGGCTGATGATTTCTGGGTGACTTTGTGTTCATTGGGTCAAGGCTGATGGTTTGTATGAAGTGAATGAATGTGCGTCCTTTGGGTTAAGACCGATGGTTTAGAGGAGCTAAGTGAGCTTGTGTCCATTTGGTTAAGGTCAAAGATTTGTCAAAGTTGAGTGAGCTTGTGTCCATTGGGTTAAGGCTGATAGTTTGTATGAACTCCATGAATGTGTGTCCATTGGGTTAAGCCTAGTGGTTTGGAGGAATTAAATGAACTTGTGTCCATTGGGTTAAGGTCAAAAGTTTGTAGGAACTGAATGAACGTGTGTCCGTTGGGTTAATCCTGGTGGTTTAGAGGAGCTAAGTGAGTTTGTGTCCATTGGGTTAAGGCAGAAGGGTTAGAGGAGCTAAGTGAATGTATGTGGGTTAAGACTGATGGTTTATAGAGACTAAGTGAGCTTGTATCTGTTGGGTTTAGGCTGATGATTTCTGGGTGACTTTGTGTTCATTGGGTCAAGGCTGATGGTTTGTATGAACTGAATGAATGTGTGTCCTTTAGGTTAAGACCAATAATTTAGAGGAGCTAAGTCAGCTTGTGTCCATTGGGTCAAGATCAAAGGTTTGTCAAAGTTGAGTGAGCTTGTGTCCATTGGGTTAAGGCTGATAGTTTGTATGAACCGAATGAATGTATGTCCATTGGGTTAAGCCTAGTGGTTTTGAGGAATTAAATGAACTTGTGTCCATTGGGTTAAGGTCAAAAGTTTGTAGGAACTGAATGAATGTGTGTCCTTGGGTTAATCCTGGTGGTTTAGAGGAGCTAAGTGAGCTTGTGTCCATTGGGTTAAGGCAGAAGGTTTGCACATGGTGAGTTTGTGTCCATTGGGTCAAGGCAGATGGTTTGTATGAACTTCATGAATGTTTGTGTGTTGTGTTAAGGCTGATGGTTTAGAGGAGCTAAGTGAATGTATGTGGGTTAAGGCTGATGGTTTATAGAGACTCAATGAGCTTGTATCTGTTGGGTTTAGGCTGATGATTTCTGGGTGACTTTGTGTTCATTGGGTCAAGGCTGATGGTTTGTATGAAGTGAATGAATGTGCGTCCTTTGGGTTAAGCCTGGTGGTTTAGAGGAGCTAAGTCAGCTTGTGTCCATTGGGTTAAGGCCAATGGTTTGTCAACGTTGAGTGAGCCTGTGTCCGTTGGGTTAACGCTGATGGTTTGTATGAACTTCATGAATGTGTGTCCATTGGGTTAAGCCTGGTAGTTTAGAGGAGCTAAGTGAGCTTGCGTCCATTGGGTTAAGATCAAAGGTTTGTAGGAACGGAATGAGTGTGTGTCCTTTGAGTTAAGACCAATTGTTTATAAGAGCTAGGTGAGCTTGTGCCCACTGAGTTAAGGCCAAAGTTTTGTCAACGTTGAGTGAGCTTGTGTCCATTGGGTTAAAGCTGATAGTTAGGTATGGACTGAATGAATGTTGTAGGTTTTTCAGGATGTCTGAATGACTTTGTGTTCATTGGGTTAAGGCTGATGATTTGCAAACAGTAAGTTTATGTTCACTGGGTTAAAGCCAAACATTTGCCAGAGTTGAGTGAGCTTGTGTCCGTTGGGTTAAGGCTGATGGTTTGCATGAACTGAGTGAATTGTGACTATTGGGTTAAAGCTGATGGTTTATGGGAGCTAGGTGAGTTTATGTTTGTCGGGTTAAGGCCAAAGGTAGTTTGACAAGGCGTTGAACTTTCTCGGCCAAGAGAATGCTGATACCTCACCAAATTACAAATCCCAGGATTGCATAGCATCAAATTAGAGGTGGCATTCCTCAAACAGGAGCTCCAGCTGTAATATGTGAATCTAATTCACACCCTTTTTTTGGCAAAGCAATTTTAGCCCAAAAAGGTGAGCATTAGATTTGAGTAAATAGGGTAGTAAGGGTGCACTCATGTAGTGACCTGTAGTAGCGGTGGTATGTTTGTGTCCTTTCTGGAGGATGTCAGTAGTTAGCTGTACTTTCAGCAAGTGCAAATTCATATAATCATAGAGACCTCATGGGCCATCCAGTCCAAAACCAGCCTGGGTTGGAGTGAGCTCCCGACCATTAATAGTCTAGCTTGCTGTCGACCTGTGCAGCCCGAAAGACAGTTGCATCTTTCAAGTAGGAAATTTAGGTACCGCTTTATGCAGGGAGGCTAATTTAACTAATTTAAGACACCATAAAACCTTCCAGCAGCATGGATAAGAATGAGGAAGTACTCTATCAAGAACTCGGTGTCACAAGTGGATGGTAAAGTGACAGCTCCCCCTGTGGCTGGAGTTATTAAAATAGACTGGGCTGTGGCACAGCTAATTAGTAGCCAGCTGCATTAAATCGCTACTGACTGAGAGATCATGGGTTCGAAGGCAGTCCGGGTCGGAGTGAGCTCCCGACCATTAATAGTCTAACTTGCTATGCAGCCCGAAAGACAGTTGCATCTGTCAAGTAGGAAATTTAGGTACCGCATTATGCGGGGAGGCTAATTTAACTTACAATGCCATAAAACCTTCCAGCAGCATGGGTAAGAATGAGGAAGTACTCCATCAAGGACTCGGTGTCACAAGTGGACGGTGAAGCGGCAGCTGTGGCCGACATTGAGCATAACCCTCATGAGCCTGAAAAACTGGAATGTTAAATTGCCTCTGTGTCTGTCTATAGATGTTGTATGTCTATGGCATTGAATGTTTGCTATCTATATGTGCATTGTGATCCGCCCTGAGTCCCCTGCGGGGTGAGAAGGGCAGAATATAAATACTGTACATAAATACTGTGCATGAAATGATGATGATGATGATGATGATGATGATAATGTGAATGTATTTCCCACTGGCGAAGGGTTGTTCCATGATGTAACAATTCCTAAACTTCTTGAGGAACATCAGGGCAAATCAGCAGCGTTCTGCCCTGAAAGGAGGCACCAAGTGGATGAGGGTTTCTGATGGCTCAGCACTATCTGAGCCCCCTTTTTGCCGCTCTGGTGTCCTGCCAAAGGCCCAGTCCTGGGAATTTGGATGGCATCACAAAGCCCTCTTTGTCAGTGTCCTTGGCAGCGTCCATCCCTGGTGGAAGCCGGGGACGGAGGGAATTGGGGAGGGTCCGTTAGCAGGCAGGCCCCATTCCCCCTTTCCACGTGGGGCAGGTCAGGGGCCTGGAGAAGCAGCTGGTTGTGTTATGCATTTGGAAAAGGGAGGCAAAGGGAGAAGACAAAACCAGAGCTGCATTTTAAGCCCAGGCTGTGAAGATGGAGAAGGAGCATTTATTTATTTATTATTTATTTATTTATGTACAGTATTTATATTCCACCTTTCTCACCCCGCAGGGGACTCAGGGCGGATCACAATGCACATATACATGGCAAACATTCAATGCCATAGACACACAACATATAGAGACAGAGACACAGAAGCCATTTAACTTCAGCTTCATGAGGGTATTCTGGCCACCGGGGGAGCTGTCGCTTCACCGTCCATATGTGACACTGATGGAGTACTTCCTCATTCTTTGCATGCTTGCTGGAGATTTTTATGGCATCGTAAATTAGTTAAACTAGCCTCCACGCATAAGCGGTACCTAAATTTCCTACTTGACAGATGCAATTGTCTTTCAGGCTGCAAAGTTCGACAGCGATCTACACAATGGTCAGAAGCTCACTCTGCCCTAGGCTGGCTTCAAACTCATGACCTTTCAGTCAGTTATGATCCAATACAGCTGATTCCCAGCCCATTGCACCATAGTCCCGTTGGCAGCATCCTTTATGTGCAGCTCATCCTCACTTGCATTCCAAAACCTTACAAGGTGCAGCTACACTGTAGAATGAATGCAGTTCAATGCCACTTTCACTGTCATGGCTCCATGCTATGGGATCCTGGAAGATGCATTTTTACATGGAATTTTGGTTTCTCTGTCAAAAAGTGCAAGCTACAACTCCTAGGATTCCACCATATTGAGCCATGGCAGTAAATGTGGTTCCTTCTACAGTGTAGAGATGCATATCCCATATCCTCCTTGCGGTGCTGAAACTACAGTTTCTGTTGTTTGACTTCCATATTTTTAGCTGCATTGAACCCTTAGGATGCCGCATTTACTGAAAGGTCTAAAGACCTGTCTAAACTTCAACTCTCAGGATTGCGCAGCATTGAGCTTGGGTAGTTCAAGAGGTGCCAAACTCCATTAAGTCTAAAATGGAGATGCAACCTTGGGCAGAGAAGGTTAAAGACTGAGTAAAACTACTGTTGAAGTGGTTTGAAAATGTGTAATGTAGATTTCAAAGTGTGTATGTATGTAAGTTTAAAATGCAATGCTATGTTCTGAAAGTATTCCTGTGTGGAAAGGGTTAACTGTATCATGAAGGGAAATGGCATTCCTAGAGAGGTCATAAATCAAAGTATATAGAGAAATGGATGCAGCATCCTGCGTCGTACATAGAATCATAGAATCATAGAATCCTAGAATCAAAGAGTTGGAAGAGACCTCCTGGGCCATCCAGTCCAACCCTTTTCTGCCAAGAAGCAGGAATATTGCATTCAAATCACCCCTGACAGATGGCCATCCAGCCTCTGCTTAAAAGCTCCCAAAGAAGGAGCCTCCACCACACTCCGGGGCAGAGAGTTCCACTGCTGAACGGCTCTCACAGTCAGGAAGTTCTTCCTCATGTTCAGATGGAATCTCCTCTCTTGTAGTTTGAAGCTATTGTTCCATTGCGTCCTAATCTCCAGGGAAGCAGAAAACAAGCTTGCTCCCTCCTCCTCCCTGTGGCTTCCTCTCACATATTTATACATGGCTATCATATCTCCTCTCAGCCTTCTCTTCTTCAGGCTCCACATGCCCAGTTCCCTAAGCCGCTCCTCATAGGGCTTGTTCTCCAGACCCTTGATCATTTGAGTCGCCCTCCTCTGGACACATTCCAGCTTGTCAATATCTCTCTTGAATTGTGATGCCCAGAATTGGACACAATATTCCAGATGTGGTCTAACCAAAGCAGAATAGAGGGGTAGCATGACTTCCCTAGATCTAGACACTATGCTCCTCTTGATGCAGGCCAAAATCCCATTGGCTTTTTTTGCCGCCACATCACATTCCTGGCTCATGTTTAACTTGTTGTCCACGAGGACTCCAAGATCTTTTTCACACGTACTGCTCTCGAGCCAGGCATCCCCCATTCTGTATCATCATATGTCACTCTGGAATGCAGGAGGTGTGGACTGCTACTGATAACAGCGTGGTCTGTGTGTGTTTGCGATGTAGCTGTAGGATGGAGAGGAAGCAATTTTATGATGTGCTTAGCTTCTAATGTAAATAGTTTTACAATCAATTAGCTGACAGCCTAAAGGTGACTGTGATCGATGTGTTTTCTTGCCTTGCTGCGCCGTGACGCCAATGACAACTACAACTCCCAGGATTCCATAGCTCTCACCATGGCAGTTCATGGCATCAGGCTGCATTCGTTCTATAGCAGGCATGGTCCAACTTTGGCCCCCAGGTCTTTGAACTCCAACTCCTACCAGCTGTTAAGAATTGTGGGAGATGGAGTTCAAAACACCTGGAGGGCCCAAGTTAGGCCATGCCTATTCTATAGTGTGGATGCCCTCCTGGTTTGTCCACCCAATTTTGTGATGGACTGTGGCGCAGCTGGCATTAAGAACACTACTGACCGAAAGGTCATGAGTCTGAAGCCAGCCTGGATCGGAGTGAGCTTCCAACCATTTGTGCAGCTTTCTGTCAACCTTTGCAGCCTGAAAGACAGTAGGAAATTTAGTTACCACTTATGCAGGGAGGCTAATTTAACTCATTTACGACACCATGAAAATATCCAGCAAGCATGCAAAAGAATGAGGAAGTATTCCATCAGTGTCACGAATGGTGAAACGACAGCTCCCCTGGTGGCCAGAATACCCTCATGAAGCTGGAATGTTAAATAACTTTTGTGTGTCTGTCTATATATGTTATGTGTCTATGGCATTAAATATTTGCCATGTATATGTGCATTGCAATCCACCCTCAGTCCTCTGCAGGGTGAGAAGGGCCGAATATAAATACTGTAAATAAATAAATAAATGGAGGATGGAGTTCCCTAGGGTGAACCAAGCTCGGAGACGTGCGTTTTCCTGGCTCTCATGATAAGGTCTGGGAGAAGCCAGGAATGGGGCCAGAAGGGATAATGCTGCTCCAATCTTTGTCCTCCACGTTTCCATCCGCTTGTCTCTTTCCAGACAATCCTGAAGCTGCTGGTCTCTGGAGAGGGCCGCTCCCGCACGGGGGTCCTGATCCCCATCCCACAGTACCCGCTCTACTCAGCCGCTTTGGCGGAGCTCAACGCCGTGCAGATCAACTACTACCTGGATGAAGAGAAGAGTTGGGCCTTGGATGTCGGGGAGCTGCGGAGGGCCCTGCGCCAAGCACAGGAGCACTGCCGCCCAAAGGCCCTCTGCATCATCAACCCCGGGAACCCCACCGGTGGGTGTCCCAGGAGCAAGGTCACCGGGAAGCGCAGGAGGCAAAAGCCCTTTGTTTGTGGGCTGGAGGCTGGGACTTAGGGGACCCACTCCCATCTTTAGTCCCAACTTCTCATTGTGCTATCCAAAACGCCAAATGTCCAAACTAGTTTGAGAACCTTGGACAGAACCATGGCACTCATGTGTTAGACCTGGAGTGGCTGCAATAGTTGTTTTGGGTCTCTGTCTAGAAGATTATTATGGTTTATTATGCTTACCAGTCATGCCGGCCACATGACCTTGGAGGTGTCTACGGACAACGCTGGCTCTTCGGCTTAGAAATGGAGATGAGCACCACACCCCAGAGTCAGACATGACTGGACTTAGTGTCAGGGGACTATCTTTACCTTTTTATTATGCTTACTATCATCATCACTGTTGGGTTGTTGTGAGTTTCCACTCCCGTCTTTAGTCTCAACTTCTCATTGCGCTATCCAAAACGCCAAATGTCCAAACTAGTTTGAGAACCTTGGATAGAACCATGGCACTCATTAGACCTGGAGTAGCTGCAGTGGCTGTTGTGGGTCTCTATCTAGAAAATTATTATTGTTCATTACGTTTACTATCATCATCATTGTTGGGTTGTTGTGAGTTTCCACTCCCGTCTTTAGTCCCAACTTCTCAAAGCGCTATCCAAAGTGCCAAGTGTCCAAACTAGTTTGAGGACCTTGGACAGAACCATGGCACTCATGGCTTAGACCTGGAGTGGCTGCTATAGCTGTTTTGGGTCTCTGTCTAGAAGATTATTATTGTGTATTATGCTTACTATCATCAACATTGTTGGGTTGTTGTGAGTTTCCACTCCCGTCTTTAGTCCCAACTTCTCATAGCGCTATCCAAAACGCCAAATGTCCAAACTAGTTTGAGGACCTTGGACAGAACCATGGCACTCATGTGTTAGACTTGGAGTGGCTGCAATAGCTATTTTGGGTCTCTGTCTAGAAGATGATTATTGTTTATTATGCTTACTATCGTCATCATTGTTGGGTTGTTGTGAGTTTCCACTCCCGTCTTTAGTCCCAACTTCTCATAGCACTATCCAAAGCACCAAGTGTCCAAACTAGTATGAGAACCATGGACAGAACCATGCCACTCATGGCTTAGACCTGGAGTGGCTGCAATAGCTGTTTTGGGTCTCTATCTAGAAGATGATTATTGTTTATTATGCTTACTATCGTCATCATTGTTGGGTTGTTGTGAGTTTCCACTCCCGTCTTGAGTCCCAACTTCTCATAGCACTATCCAAAGCACCAAGTGTCCAAACTAGTATGAGAACCATCGACAGAACCATGCCACTCATGGCTTAGACCTGGAGTGGCTGCTATAACTGTTTTGGGTCTCTATCTAGAAGATTATTATTGTTTATTATGCTTACTATCGTCATCATTGTTGGGTTGTTGTGAGTTTCCACTCCCGTCTTTAGTCCCAACTTCTCATAGCGTTATCCAAAACGCCAAATGTCCAAACTAGTTTGAGGACCTTGGACAGAACCATGGCACTCATGTGTTAGACTTGGAGTGGCTGCAATAGCTATTTTGGGTCTCTGTCTAGAAGATGATTATTGTTTATTATGCTTACTATCGTCATCATTGTTGGGTTGTTGTGAGTTTCCACTCCCGTCTTGAGTCCCAACTTCTCATAGCACTATCCAAAGCACCAAGTGTCCAAACTAGTATGAGAACCATCGACAGAACCATGCCACTCATGGCTTAGACCTGGAGTGGCTGCTATAACTGTTTTGGGTCTATATCTAGAAGATTATTATTGTTTATTATGCTTACTATCGTCATCATTGTTGGGTTGTTGTGAGTTTCCACTCCTGTCTTTAGTCCCAACTTCTCATAGCGCTATCCAAAACGCCAAATGTCCAAACTAGTTTGAGGACCTTGGACAGAACCATGGCACTCATGTGTTAGACTTGGAGTGGCTGCAATAGCTATTTTGGGTCTCTGTCTAGAAGATTATTATTGTTTATTATGCTTACTATCATCAACATTGTTGGGTTGTTGTGAGTTTCCACTCCCGTCTTTAGTCCCAACTTCTCATAGCACTATCCAAAGCGCCAAGTGTCCAAACTAGTATGAGAACCTTGGACAGAACCATGGCACTCATTAGACCTGGAGTAGCTGCAATGGCTGTTATGGGTCTCTATCTAGAAAATTATTATTGTTCATTATGTTTACTATCATCATCATTGTTGGGTTGTTGTGAGTTTTCCGGGCTGTATGGCCATGTTCCAGAAGCATTCTCTCCTGACGTTTCGCCTGCATCTATAGTAGGCATAGTAGGCATCCTCAGAGGTTGTGAGGTCACTGTTTTTATCCATTTGATCGAGACTCAAAGCAGCTATAGTATCTTCTCAGGAATGGGTGCAATAGCTGCTTTGGATCTCAATCTAGCTGCTATTATTATTATTATTAGAAACACAACAAGATGACTCCACAGCAGACAAGATCACTGTGGACTCATCTTGTTGTGTTTCAAATAACAACAACAACAACAACAACAACAATAATAATAATAGATGATAATGATGATGATGCTCATGATCATTGCGGTCACTAGCCTTCAGCAGATGGCAGGCAATTGCAAGATGATGAATTCCTTTGCTATGATCTATATCCTTCCTTTTCCTGAACTCTGAGACTTGGGGCAGCCTGCAAAAAACATTAAATGTAAACATGTTAGAAGAGTGAAGCCTTCCACTTTTGCAAGGTTTTAGTGACATAGGAAATGAGAAAAAGATGCAAATTTGGAAAATGCTATTTTTTAACCTGAGAGGACACCTGGGATCTCTAGGTCTATCAGCACGATCCCATGATTCATAACATCACTTTGGAGGAACTAAATATTCCCAGAGTCAAATATGTAAATAGCCCACCAGAAACTGACCACATAATCACGCTAGAGGACCTATAAATACTTAGTGAAGTTCCCTCTCTAGAAATCCCCAGATCTTCCAATGTGATTGTTGGGTCAACTTTTGCCAGATGTCTCAAGTGCACTTCAACAAAGGGCTGTGAGATGGGTTTCAGCATCTTGGAATGCTTTTTTGGTATCTAGAATAAGATCTGGAATGGACTTTGTAGCCCACTGACATGGGATATGGGGTTTAGGAGCTGCTAATCCTGGATCATGCGCTGTGCAAACAAGCCTTCAGCTTCCAGGTCCTCACATTTTGGAGAAAGCATTGGAAGTAACCTCTTCCTCTTTTTCTCTCTCCTTTTGCAGGACAGGTCCAAAGCCGAAAGTGCATCGAAGACGTCATCCACTTTGCATGGGAGGAGCACCTCTTCCTCATGGCCGATGAGGTGAGCTTTGGGGTCCGCCCTCCTCAAAGTCTCCTCTCAGTTCCTCCATTTTGCCTTTGTTTCCCAATCGCCCATTTTGTCAGCCAAAGGTATCCATCAAAACATGCCCGAGATCTTCCTGTTCATTGAGGTGGCTTCCCTAAATTGATGTTTGGGGACTCCAGCTCCCATTGCTCCCATTCAGCATGACCAATGGGGAAGATCCTGTGTGTCTAGTTGGATTCTTAGATGTGAATAATTCCCCTCCCTTCAAACAAATGGTTGCTCTGTTCTTCTGGCACGAGCAGAATTCTGGAAAATATAGTTTGGGAAGGTGAGGACCTCTGTAGCAGAGTATTAAAAAGGCCCTGCCCTAAACTACATTTCCCAGAATTCTGCTCACGTCCGAAAAACGGGGCTTTCCTATACTAAACCCCCAATGTGATAATCCCCCTTCTTCTGGCGTGAGCAGAATTCTGGGAAATGTCGTTTGGGAAGGTGAGGACCTCTGTAGCAGAGTATTTAAAAGGCCATGCCCTAAACTACATTTCCCAGAATTCTGCTCACGTCTGAAAAATGGGGCTTTCCTATACTAAACCCCCAATGTGATAATCCCCCTTCTTCTGGCACGAGCAGGATTCTGGGAAATGTAGTTTGGGAAGGTGAGGACCTCTGTAGCAGAGTATTCAAAAGGCCCTGACCTAAACAACATTTCCCAGAATTCTGCTCACGTCCGAAAAACGGGGCTTTCCTATACTAAACCCCCAATGTGATAATCCCCCTTCTTCTGGCACGAGCAGATTCTGGGTAATGTAGTTTGGGAAGGTGAGGACCTCTGCAGCAGAGTATTCAAAAGGCCCCGCCCTAAAC
This sequence comes from Anolis sagrei, assembly GCF_037176765.1. Taxonomy (NCBI): domain Eukaryota; kingdom Metazoa; phylum Chordata; class Lepidosauria; order Squamata; family Anolidae; genus Anolis; species Anolis sagrei. The sequence goes on along the minus strand of NC_090024.1, from coordinate 3,548,027 downwards.
TACATTTCCCAGAATCCTGCTCACATCAGAAAAACGGGGCTTTCCTATACTAAACCCTCAATGTGATAATCCCCCTTCTTCTGGCATGAGCAGAATTCTGGGAAATGTAGTTTGGGAAGGTGAGGACCTTTGTAGCAGAGTATTCAAAAGGCCCCGCCCTAAACTACATTTCCCAGAATTCTGTTCGTGCCAGAAGAACAGAGCTGCCAGTATTAAAGCCCAAGTGTAGGTTAATCACATATACTTAAATTGAAATAAATCTTAAAAATCAGTGGATAGACGGATTGTTCTGACACTTGGCAGGCTTGTTGTGTTGCTTATGTTGTTCCACTATGCCACAATGTTAGTGGATCAGTAGATGAATGAATCTTTCTGAAACTTTGCAGGATTGATGCCCAGTTTATGTTTTTTCATTGTGCAGGAATTCAAGGCGATACCTTTTGGAGTTTCGTTAAAATAAAATTGTAAACTCTTTTTAAAATTCCTAAAATTCAGAGGATGGTCAAAACATTCTGAAACGTGGCAGGCTTAAAGTTGTAAAGGTTGACTAAAAGTGTGCCAAGTTTCATCTTGATAGCTGTGAAAGTGATGGAGAAACGAGCCTCACAATTTTCTCATTGCTGCAAATGGAACTGATCTTAACAAAGCAATTATAAAGATTTGGAGATTTGGATTACGAATTGGAAAGGGACTCCTCTGAATCTTTCCTAATCAAAGGAGGGGCCAACTGAACCTCCAAAATGAATTACTAATTGGATTTCAGCCTCTTTGCACACCTCTACTCTGCATGTCTTGATGCCAACCTGTGTCTCTTCTGCCAGGTGTACCAGGACAACGTCTACGCCGAGGGCTCCCAGTTCCACTCCTTCAAGAAGGTGCTCTTTGAGATGGGGCCCAAGTATTCCGACAGCCTGGAGCTGGCCTCCTTCCACTCCATTTCCAAGGGCTTCATGGGCGAGTAAGTGCCACCTCTTTCCTCCTCTTTCTCCTTCCATTCTTTCATTCCATGGGTTGGATTCACACTGGTAGCAGAGCAGTGGAATCACTGGGTTGTTGTAGGTTTTTCAGGCTATATGGCCATCTTCCAGAAGCATTCTCTCCTGACGTTTTGGCTGCATCTATGGCAGGCATGTTCAGAGGTTGTGAGGTCTCTGAGGATTCCTGCCATAGATTAAGGCGAAACGTCAGGAGAGAATGCTTCTAGAACATGGCCATATAGCCTGAAAAACCTACAAGAACCCAGTAACTCTAATAGTTCCAGCTAAGGAACAAGATATCCAGAAAAACAGTTGTTGTGGTCTTTTACTAGAACAACAAAGTATGTGGAGACTGTTGTTCTTTCCCAAATAAGCAGGAAGGCTTTTCTTTCTCCTTTACTGTGGCAGTGTACAAAGTATATACTAAATATACAAACTATACAGCTTCTTCTTCCTCACTATTTACAACAACAGTTCTCCAACTCACTCTCTAAACTACTCTCCATCCCTTATCAAACTTAGTATAACACCAACCTATATGCTACTCCCAATGTATTAACTACCACACTGCAATTACAGTGGCTTAACTCTTCTACAGGTAGTTAGGCCAGAGGTATTAACTCTACTATCACTTAGACCAATGGTTCTCAACCTTCCAAATGGTGCGACCCCTTCATGTTGTGGTGACCCCCAACCATAAAGTTATTTTTGTTGCTATTCCAAAACTAATTTTGCTACTGTTACAAATCGTAATGTAAATATTTGATGTGCAGGATGTATTTTCAGTCACTGTATGAAATTTGGCACAAATACCTGACACGCCCAAATTTAAATACTGGTGGGGTTGGAGGGATTTATGTTGTCATTTAGGAGTTGTAGTTGCAGGGATTTATAGTTCACCTACAATCAAAGATCATTCTGAACTCCACCAACTATGGAATTGAACTAAACTTGGCACACAGAACTCCTCTGACCAACAGAAAACACTAGAAGGATTTTGGTGGGCATTGACCTTGAGTTTGTCATTGCTGGGATTTGTAGTTCACCTACATTCAAAGAGCATTCTGAACCCCACCAACTATAGAATTGAGCCAAACTTCCCACACAGAACCCCTATGAGCAATAGAATATACTGTGTTTTCTGATCATCTTTGGTGACCCCTCTGACACCCCCTCACAATCCCCCCAGTGGTCGTGACCCCCAGGTTGAGAAACACTGACTTAGACAATGTTAGGTAATTTCCAAATCCTAACATTTTCTATATAGTCACCTTTCTTTGTGATACATTTTACCCCAGCATTTTATCAACTTTTTAATGCCATCAGCAAAACATGTTTTGATTAAGTGCATAGCCAGCCACTGATGTACTGAAGTACTGATGTGAATCAGTTCCAGGGTCCTTTTTCATTCCTTGCAGTCGTGGCTGGAGCTGGATGTCCAGAGAACTTCACATCAACCACATTACACTTTTGAACATTTCAATCCACTCATGTATTGCTCTATGAGAGAGAACTTTTTCCTCATACTGAGCACACCTGTGGATATGGGCTTGTGGACCCATGCTTGCCATGGCAGCCATGAAATTCTGAGCTGCACCTGACAGAGCAGTCTTAGCATTGACACTGAAGTCTCCCAGTACCATGAGCCGTTGAGACTCCAATACCAGGCCTGAGACCACTCAGGCTAGCTCAGGTAGGGAGACTGTAGTGTAGTGGGGTGGTCGATACACTAGCAAAATCCCTATCCTGTCCCGGTCACCGATTCTTAGTCCGAGACATTCAAACGTGGTTGACTGTGGGATGGGGCACCTGAGCAGGAGGATAGAACCCTTATAGTCAATTGCGACACCACCTCCCCACCCTCCAGGTCTCGACTGATGCTGTACTAAGTAGCCTGGGAGAGATTACCGCCCCCCCCCCCAGCCTTGTCCAACCAGGTCTCTGTTATACAGGGTGGGTAAGCATGTTCTTCAAGGATTAAATCCTCAATGATTGATGTTTTACCATTAACCGATATACAGACTATATATAGATTGGTTACACAAACAAATAGAGATTATATTTTAGTCAGCATTCACACACACATAAACATTCACTTCTCATGCATACGTTACTATCCCTTCTTCCATCTCCTGGAGAAGAATATCAAAGGTGGGCCAGATCTCATTCTCTGCAAATCTGCCATTCTGTAGATACACCATCTCTATCTGCTCCTTGAAGAAAGAGGCGGGTGACCAGAATGCTGTCTGGCACATTTTTGGAAAATAAGAAAGTCTCATATATCATATTTCTTGCTGTTGCTATTGTAAATGGCTGATAGGTTGCAGCCAAAACTTGCCGACTTCATCAGTTCCAAACAGATGTTAGTTTAACATAAGGAACCATTGTATTTGAGTTCCTTTACTTAAAGAACCATTCTCTTTGACTATGTAAACATGTTGTTTTCAACCACAGTTAATCATTGTCTTCAGTCAAGTCAGCGGTTCAGCAGTTCATTAATTCTTCACCTCCTTTTGTAGTTTTCCATGCTCTAGTCTCATAATGGTGTCTTCACTCTTCGTCAGATCCTGGTTATACACCAGTCATACAATTTCATTCAAACCACTCATCGTATTTATCACACTTAGCCAGAGACCATTCTTCCTGTGGGAAGTGAAGTCAGAGATATTCGTCCCATGATTTAAAGGGTCTCATTCCGAAATGCCTGCTCCCCAAGACTCACCTGACTCTTTCTCTTATGTTCGCAGGTGTGGCTTCCGTGGAGGTTACATGGAGATCATCAACATGGACCCCGCTGTCCAGCAGCAGCTGACCAAGCTGATCTCGGTCCGGTTGTGTCCCCCTGTGACGGGGCAGATCCTACTTGACGTGGTGGTCAACCAGCCCAAGCAGGGAGACCCTTCCTACCAACAGTTCAGCCAGGTAGGCAGCACAAAGGGAAGCTCTGGGTGTGAAGGATAGCTTTGAACAGAAGTATTGATATAGAGTTGGAAAAATCACCTATCGCTATTCCTTTCCTACCTCCAGAAAGGGTTCTTAACACTCTTGAAACTCTATTAAGAAGGTCATCCTAAAAATGGGTGCATCTACACTGTATAATGCAGTCTGACACCAATCTAACTGCTGTGGCTCAGTGTTGCAGAAATCCTGGGATTTGTAGTTTGGTGGCTATTATTTCCCTTGATCGGGACATTAGACTCCTCTTGCAGTCTAGAATTGCACTGGCTTTTTCTGTTGCTTTGTCACAATCATGTTCAGCCTGTGTTCTTCTAAATTCCCTTTATAGAATCATAGAATCCAAGGGACCCCCAAAGGCCATCCAGTCCATCCCACTTCTGCTAGGATCCCATAGCATGGAGCCATGGCAAAGTAGGAATGTTTAAAAACAGCACTCCTTGCAGGTCATGCTTCTCTATATTTTGCAGAGAGCCATTCCTTCCTCTTCTTTCTCAGGGTGCATCTATAGGGTGTTCTGTGCTATGGAATCCTGGGAGATGTAGTTTGGTGATGAACCAGCACACTTTGACAGAGAAGGCAATGTAAAACTACAACTCTAATGAGTCCATAGACTAGAGCTGTGCCAGTCAGAGTGGTATCAAGCTGTACTAATGCCACAGTGTAGATGCCCGCTGAGATCTTGGGGTTTGCTCCTTCCCTTCTGTCCAACTCTGATGTGGATGCCTCTTTTGGCAGGAGAAGCAGGCGGTGCTGAGTGCTCTGGCCAAAAAGGCCCGACTGACTGAACAGACCTTCAACAAAGCCCCCGGGATCCACTGCAACCCTGTCCAGGGGGCCATGTATGCTTTCCCTCGCATGCAGCTCCCTCCTCGGGCCATCCAGGAAGCAAAGGTAATTGGTGGGTGGGTTGGTGGGTGGGTGAATGGGGTCTCCTTCTGGGAGGACTTGAAGCAGAAGCTGGATGTCCATCAGTTGAGAAGGCTTTGGTTGTATTTTCCTACGTAGCAGAAGTAAGTTGGGTTGGTTGGCCATTGAGGTCCCTTCCAACTCTAGGATTCATTATGAGTCTTGCACCAAGTCCAGGACCATCTGATGGCAATGCTGGGCAGGGAAACTATCCCCATTTCAGCATGATTTAATGGGAATGCAGCTCATTTTCTTCTTAAAGGAAACATTTTCTCATTCTGGGAGAAAGGCTGCATATGGTTTTGACCTACGGTCCTGTGTATCTGTCCGAACGTATCTCCCTCTACGTCCCACCCCGGAGTTTGAGATCATCTGGGGAGGCCCTGCTCTCGACCCCACCGCTTTCCCAAGTGAGGTTGGTGGGGACGAGGAACAGGGCCTTCTCAGTGGTGGCCCCTCACCTGTGGAACTCACTCCCGGGGGAAATTAGGGCATCAACATCCCTCCTCGCCTTCAGGAGGAAGGTAAAGATGTGGTTTGGGACCAGGCCTTTGGGCAATTTGACAATTAGATATGGAAACCAGATGGATAGGACTGAAAGGACTGCCAATTGTGGAATTGGAATTTAACTATGAGATTGTGAAACGCTGACCGTCAATGAGGTTTGTATTGGTTTTATTGCTTTTATAGGTTTTATGGTTGTTTTTGCCTATAATAATTATTGTTTTCTGTTAATTGTTGTTATGGCTAGAATTGCTGTTTTTGTTAACTGATGTTATTCGTCTTATTGCTGTTATGTGACGCGGGCATCGAATTGTGCCATGCTTTTGTAAGCCGCCCTGAGTCCCCCCACTCCCCCGGGGTGAGAAGGGCGGGGTAGAAGCAACCCAAATAAATAAATAAATATAAATAAAATAATATAAAATATGAAATTCAGGCAGTCCCCAAAGTATAAACATCAAACTTACAAATGACTCATAATTAAGAACGGGGCTAAGACAAGAGGAAGTGGAAAAATTCTACCCCTCGGAACAGAAATCCACTCCTGGAAGAGTTTTAATGGAGGAAAGGGGTCTCCACTGAAGTTTTATCACCAATCCTTATTTCCACAACAAGCCAAATTTTTCAAAATCCAATAATCACAGGGACAGAAAGTGATGTGAAATCTTCTGAACAGGAACACAGAACAAAATCCCACAGGGGTGCTAAGCTTTCCCTATGCTATCCAAAGCTTAATATATATTCATTTGGATGGAGTTGTATAGTGGTTAGTTAGGACCGCGGATAAGAAGATCTGTGCCCGGTGAGTATGCTAAAGAGAAAAAGCCAGGACAGAAATACAACTCACCAAATTGAGGACAAGCTGCAGAGGTTTAGTACAATTTAGCCAAAAAGCATGCAGGTACAAGCAAAATCCTTTATTTATGTTGTCATGGTAGATTTCTTCCCTGGCAGGGGTTGATCTAAATAGCCTTTGGGGGTCCCTCTGATTCTATGGCCTTGCTTCTTTGTCTAGGCACAAGGCCAGGCTCCGGACATGTTCTTCTGCCTCCGGCTCTTGGAAGAGACTGGGATTTGCGTTGTTCCTGGAAGCGGTTTTGGACAGAAAGAAGGGACCTTCCACTTCAGGTATGGGTCCATTTTGGGGTGGCTCCCTTGGCGTAACAGCTGTCACGAACACCTTAAAATGTACTTTAATCCATTTTCAGTGGGACAGAGTATCAGGCATTGGGAATATACCAGGAAAATAATATATTTGGGCAGGACTTTATGGCACAATGTGGCCCATCTAGGCCCCTAACCTTCTCCTTTCCCGCTTTCTCTCACACCCAGAATGACCATCTTGCCTCCGATGGAAAAACTGGAGATCGTCTTGCAGAAGCTGAGCCAATTCCACGCCAAGTTCACCCAGGAATATTCGCAGCCCCAGAACGAGGCAGCAAGGACGTCCAAGAAGGCCGGCCAGTAATGGCCCAACACTGTTGGCATGGGAGCTTGGGCCCACATTCGGTGCTCAAGTCATCTTTAAAGACTCTAGCAGGAGGCATGTGCCAGTTGGCTGGACTTTTGACCCAGACAGGCACCGCCAGGACCAGCTCCATCCTCTTCTTCTGAGCTCCATTGTCCACTTCTCATGGGACCCTTTTGGCCACAGCAGAGGCCATTGCCTGCCCCAGTGTCCACAGGAAGAACCATCCATCTTCCTCCCCATTCCTCCTTGGTTATCTATCCATCTACCCCCTTTAGAGGTTCAAGTGGGAGGCAAATGCCAATGGCCTGGACATTTGACCCAGAAGGGCCCAAATCCAAGCACCATTGGACATCTCAAGGGAACGCCTTCAGCCATGGCAGAGCCTGGTGCCCAACGCAGAAGGAACCAGCTTGCCCACCCATTGTCCACTTCAGAGCACTGTCTCATGGCTACCATTTGCTGCATCCGAGCCCATTGAACACCACGCTGCCCATAGAAAACTATCCATCTTCCTTCCCATTCCTGCCATGCCAATGGTGCCATCACCATGTCAGTCAACCCCTCCCACATTCAAATAGGAAACACGGGCCAGTTGGCGGGCTCCATCGTCCACTTAGAGCAACATCCCATTGGTTTGACCATAGTAGAATCTAGTGACAGCCACAGAAAGAGGCCACCCAGAAGGACAAGGTCAGGACTGCTTCCATCGTCCACTTCCAAACACTGTCTGACATCCCATGGGTCCTGTTGACCACAACAGACCCTATATTGGCCAACACAGAAAGAATCAGGTTGCCCATCCATTGTCTGTCCCATTCCCAAAATGCCAACGGTGTAATCACCTTTGCATCCATCTCTTCCCTGGTCAACTTTAAGAATTCAAGCAGGAGGCATGTGCCACTTGCTTGGGCATTTGACCCAGAAGGTCACGGTCCATTACTCACTTCCAAGCACTATTCACCATCTCATAGGTACCCCTTTGGCCACAATGGAGGCCAGTGCCCACCATGGTACCCATAGAAGGAGCAAACCCAGGAGACCAAGGTCAGGACTGGCTGCATTGTCCACTTCCAAGCACCATCCAACATCTCATAGGTGCTCCTTTGGCTGCAACAGAGGCCAGTGCCCACCATGGTGCCCATAGAAGGAGCTAACCCAGGAGACCAAGGTCAGGACTAGCTGCGTTGTTCACTTCCAAGCCATCCAACATCTCATGGGTGCTCCTTTGGCTGCAGCATAGACCAGTGCCCACCGTGGTGCCCATAGAAGGAGCTAACCCAGGAAACCAAGGTCAGGACTGGCTGCGTTGTCCACTTCCAAGCTCCATCCAACATCTCATGATTGCTCCTTTGGCTGCAACATAGGCCACTGCCCACCACGGTGCCCATAAAAGGAGCAAATCCAAGAAACCAAGGTCAGGACTGGCTCTGTTGTCCACTTCCTAGCACCATCCAACATCTCATGATTGCTCCTTTGGCTGCAACATAGGCCAGTGCCCACCATGATGCCCATAGAAGGAGCAAATCCAGGAAACCAAGGTCAGGACTGGATGCGTTGTCCACTTCCAAGCACCATCCAACCTCTCATGGGTGCTCCTTTGGCTGCAACATAGGCCAGTGCCCACCATGGTGCCCATAGAAGGAGCTAACCCAGGAGACCAAGGTCAGGACTAGCTGCGTTGTTCATTTCCAAGCACCATCCAACATCTCATGGGTACTCCTTTGGCTGCAGCATAGGCTAGCACTCACCATGGTGCCCATAGAAGGAGCTAACCCAGGAGACCAAGGTCAAGACTGGCTGCATTGTCCACTTCCAAGCTCCATCCAACCTCTCATAGGTGCTCATTTGGCTGCAACATAGGCCAGTGCCCACCATGGTGCCCATAGAAGAAGCGAACCCAGGAGACCAAGATCAGGACTGGATGCGTTGTCCACTTCCAAGCACCATCCAACCTCTCATGGGTGCCCCTTTGGCCGCAACGGAAGTCAGTGTCCACCATGGTGCCCATAGAAGGAGCAAATCCAGGAAACCAAGGCTCTGTTGTCCGCTTCCAAGCACCATCCAACATCTCATGGGCACCCCTTTGGCCACATCCAGCGCCCACCATGTTGCCCAGAGAAAGGCTGCCCTCCCATTGTCCACTTCAGAGTACCGTCCAAGATCTCATGGGGACCTCTGGCTGCAGGAGACATCAGTGGTCGGTATGGTGCCCACAGAAAGAACTAGGCTTCCCATCAGCGCTCTTCCTTCCTGTCCCTGTAATGCCAATGCTGCAATCATCCTTTCTCAGTTATCTATCACCTTTAAAGGTTCAAGCAGCTGGATGAACACATGACCAGAAGGGCATGGTCCATCGTCCACTTCCTAGAACCATCTGACCTCTCATGAGTACCCCTTCAGCCAAGGCAAAGGCCCAACACCTGCCATGGTGCCCACTGGAAGTGACCAACCACCTTTCTTCCCATTCCTGCAATGCCAGGGAGGGAAATGTGCCTTTTGGGGGACCTTCCTTTGGTATACTTAACTTTGATTTGAGGCTTCTCTCCAAGGGGTGTCCAAGGCCTTTATGGATGTGGGTCGCCATCCATGGTGACCCCAAAGAATGAGAGAAGCAGCAGCCAGGCGTGGTCTTGTGGTCTTGTACGGTTTGCCCCAATGTAGTTTTCCAACACGGACATTTGGGCTCAGGTTTTGGGTCTTTGCAGTCGTTTCCTCCTCCTGGTCTTTTAATTTCTGTGAATGAGGGAGATGGACAAAAAAAGGATCAATAAAACCCACTTAGTGGAGAAAAACAAATGGATAACGTCATGGCGGTGCTGTCGAACTTGGAAGGGGGGACCCAGAGGACATCTAGTCCATCCTTCTCCCTGCAAAGATAATGCTCTTTAACCCTGAGAATAACAGAATTGCAAGGTGGTTTTGCAGAATGCATAGGCAAGCTTTCTAACTTGGGGGCTGCATGGCTGGCCGGAGTGGGGTGGGTGGGCTAGGAGGGAGGGGGTTATCCCCAAGCCCCTTTCCTCCTCTTCCTCTTCTCTTTTGGAAGCAGAAAGTGCAGGGAACACGGGAAAAGTTTGGATCCCAAAAGGTTGGCCTTGATCACAATGAGATGGTGGACAGGAGAGGAAAAAGTGTCTCCATTAGATTCCCATATTGCCTACTTCTGACATAGAATCCTAGAGTTGGACGGGACCCCCAAGGGCCATCCAGTCCAACCCCCTGCCATACAAGAAGGCACAACTAAAGCACTCCCAACAGACAGCCTTTGCAGAAAAGCCTCCTGAGACTCCATCACACTCTGAGGCAGCCTCCAATACCTCTCACTCTCAGGAAGTTCTTCCTAATCTTTTCAGCCACATCTCTTTCCCTGTCATTTGAAGCCATGGCTCCCTTCTTGTGCCCTGGTCCCTAGAGCAGCAGAAAGCCAGCCCCGACTTCAATAGGACACCCTTGGAAATCTTAAGACATCTCATGTTCCCTCTTCACCTTCTTTTCTCCCAGCTAAATATTCGCAGGAAGAAAGGAGGAAGGAAAAGGAAAAGGGGGGAAGGAAGGAAGGAAGGAAGGAAGGAAGGAAGGAAAGAAGGAAGGGAAGGGAAGGGAAGGGAAAGGAAGGGTAGGGAAAGGAAGGGAAGGGAGGAGAAGGTGGGAGGAAAGAAAGAAGGAAGGAAAGACAAAAGGGAAGGAAGGAAGGAAGGAGGAAGGAAGGAAAGACAAAAGGGAAGGAAGGAAGGAAGGAAGGAAGGAAGGAAGGAAGGAAGGAAGGAAGGAGAAAGATCAGGAAGGAGGAAAATAAGACCAAGGAAGGAAGGAAGGAAGGAAGGAAGGAAGGAAGGAAGGAAGGAAGGAAGGAAGGAAGGAGAAAGATAAGGAAGGGGGGGAAGGATGGAAGGAAAGACAAAAGGGAAGGAAGGAAGGAAGGAAGGAAGGAAGGAAGGAAGGAAGGAAGGAAGGGAGGGAGGGAGGGAGGGAAGGGAAGGGAAGGGAAGGAAAGGAAAGGCAGGGAAATGAAGGGAAGGGAAGGGAAGAGAAGGAAGGAGGAAGGAAGGAAGAAAAGACAAAAGGGAAGGAAGGAGAAAGATCAGGAAAGGAAAGTAAGAACAAGGAAGGAAGGAAGGAAGGAGAAAGATAAGGAAGGGGGAAAGAAAGGGATGGAAGGGGAAAAAAGGAAGGAGGGAGGTAGGAGGGAAGGAAGGAAGGAAAGACAAAAAGGCAAGGAAGGAAGGAAGGAAGGAAGGAGAAAAAAGAGGGAAGGACGGGGGAAAGAGGGAACGAAGAAAGGGTGGAAGGGAGGGAAGAAGAAAGAGGGAGGTATGGAAGGGAAGGAGAAAGAAAAGAGAGAAGGGAGGAGGGATAGGGTGGTGAAGGAGAGGAGGGCCTGAGAAAAGAGCCCAAGGTCCCCGGGCCTGGATTTGCCCATACATGTTGTACAGGAACCGCACCACAGTTTGGAAAGGAAATATATTTAGGATTAATTCGCAGACATCCCTTGTATTTTGGCACCCCATGTTCCAAGGACTGGGCCATTTGGGAGATCTATCTTATTATAGCCTTGGACTGGACTTTTGGAGCCTTGTCCACTCTGTTGACCAGATGCTGCCCCTTTTTCCTCAATCACTTTGGCGCCATCTAGTGTTGGTTCTTGCACCCGCAAGCTAAAATAGAGATTCAATTGCTTCATGAAGATGTTTACAATGCAACTGATATCCAACAAATTAAAATCTATATAAATAAAAATGTAATGTTCATTGGGAGGTTTAACATAACTCAAAAACCACTGAATGAATTGACATGAAATTTGGACACAATACACTTAACAGTCTAAGGAGTGTCCATCACCCATAAACACAAACACACATGCACGCACGCGCACACACACAACTCCAGCGGAACAGACTTAAAAACCCCAACAATACACCATATATACACATACACTCATATATATATGCACATGCACACATTCATACACACACATGTATATATATGCACAAACACACACAAATACACACATACATATACATACATATATGCATATACACATGCACATATACATGCACACATTCATATATACATATAAAGTTGCACACACATATCCACATACATACATTTATACACACAAATATGCATATAGACAAGCACACACATATACACAATATGCATGTACACTTATAAACACACAAATATATACACACATACATATACATATATACATATACAGTTGCACATACATATCCACATACATACATATATACACACAAATATGCATATAGACAAGCACACACACATACACAATATGCATGTACACATATAAACACACAAATACACAAATATATACCCACACATATATATGCACCCACACACACACACACACATATATATACAAACACACATATATAGACAAATATATAGACATATATACACACACTACACCCATATATACAACCTGGGCCACAGCAACGCATGGCAGGGGACGGCTAGTCAGAAATAAAAAATAAGACCAAACAAAGGAATAAAATACAAAAATAACCCAATAATATTCCCACCCTATAGCTTTCTATAAGCCTTCTCGGCCAAATAGTGCTGATCTCTCACCAAAGAGTAATTCCCAGGATTCCACAACATTGAGACAAGGATATTGGTTAGACCACACCTGGAATATTGTGTCTCGCCTGGAATATTGTGTCCAATTCTGGGCACCACAATTCAAGAGAGATATTGACTCTAAGCTGGAATGTGTCCAGAGGAGGGCTACTAAAATGATGAAGGGTCTGGAGAACAAGCCCTATGAGGAGCGGCTTAAGGAGCTGGGCATGTTTAGCCTGAAAAAGAGAAGGCTGAGAGGAGATATGATGATGGCCATGGATAAATATTTGAGAGGAAGCCACAGGGAGGAGGAGGGAGCAAGCTTGTTTTCTGCTTCCCTGGAGACTAGGACGCGGAACAATGGCTTCAAACTACAAGAAAAGAGATTCCATCTGAACATGAGGAAGAACTTCCTGGCTGTGAGAGCCGTTCAGTAGTGGAACTCTCTGCCCCGGAGTGTGGTGGAGGCTCCTTCTTTGGAAGCTTTTAAACAGAAGCTGGATGGCCATCTGTCAGGGGTGCTTTGAATGCAATATTCCTGCTTCTTGGCAGAATGGGGTTGGACTGGATGGCCCAGGAGGTCTCTTCCAACTCTTGATTCTAGGATTCTATGTCAAAGTGGAGTCAAACTGCATTATTTCCATGGCATACGTGCATTCTGGCACATTTGCAAGGGATGTATGGGCACAGATCCTATATGTACTTGAATAGGGTAAAGCTACACTCATGAGCCCTCGGTGGTGCAGTGGGTTAAACCGCTGAGCTGCTGAACTTGCTGACCAAAAGGTTGCAGGTTTGAATCTGGGGATCCGGGAACCTGCAACACAGTTATACACTACACAACCCTCCTTGAGCGTATTGTTCACATAATCCTCAAGTCCGGCTTTATCCGCAGTGGTGGCCTCTCCCTCCAGACAAATGCTCTTAAGTCCATATTGAAAAACCGTGAAATAGCGAGTCCGCGAAAAGTGAACCGCGAAGTAGCGAGGGACCTTTGTAAAGTGGATTCATCCTCTAGTGTGATGAAGTGCTAACTATCTAAAAGGGTATCCCATTGAGGAGAAGACAAAGTTGTTTTCTGCTGATCTAGAGATGAGGACACAGTGGAGCCGTTGGATTCAAATTGCAGGAAAGGAGATA